>NW_019416599.1:331704-366842 GCF_000390285.2 Anoplophora glabripennis
TATATCGACGCTTTAGTACGAAAACAATGTGTCAATCAATCCAATTTCATGCCAATTTAAATTTCTAGTCAAACTGAAATAGCATGTTTTTACTTAAAGATCTGAGCTAGCATGTTTTCCAAGCTTAATTTGAGATGGCATGTTTTCCAACCGAAATTTGAGAAAGCATGTTTTTCAACCAAAATCTGAGATAGCATGTTTTCGTACTAAGGCGTCAATATGTGTAAGCAAAATTAAATTTCAAATTTATGTGTGCTTGGAAATATTTAATCTGCATAATTATAGACTTTAAATTGATGCGGGTTAAATTGCATTCATTTCAGGAGGTGTGGTAGCAATGCATCTTCCAACATTTTTATTTATTGCTAGTTAATGTCCTAGCAACCCACGATTTTTTATTTATCCCCGCCCATTGTACATAAACTTTATTTTTACTTTTTTTCAATATCTTATCTCTTAAATAAATATCGGAATATTTAGCTTTCTGAAGTTCCTCCGTATAAAACGCGCCTTGGATTTCCTGGTTGTTTTGATCTTTCAAAAGATATGTTGTAGGATTGGTCATATTTGCCGGTTTTGGATCCAGGATTTTAAGTAGGTGTATGCGGTTTGTAACAGCTGTTTAGACTTTTCCTATGTACTTTAGTATTGGGCATACCAAGTGTTCGATGTTTTGTTTCATTATACCCAGGGACGGATGGGGAGGGTTAAACCGGCCCGGGAAACCAGTATGATCGGCCGGCCCAATATGGTAGAGAAAAAAAAAACAATATGATTTTTTTATTATAACGGCAACACTATAACATAACTGTTTTCAAATTTATTTTAGAGCAAAATTATCTGTATTTTTAAAGCTTTTAAAAATTATTAAACATTTTTAAAAATACAACTCGAATATCGAATATAAATCAACATTTTTAAAATACAAAAACTAAAAACATAACTACCATAATAAGTAACTGTATTTTGTGTTTAGGAACAACATTTACACACACAGATCTTTGGCAAATATACATGCATGTTTGCATAAAAAGGAAAGTCAAAGGAAACCAAAAAAGAAGCATAATTTATAAAAACTAAAACTAAAAACTATCAAAGTCTGGTCTCCGTTGGGTGAGGTGAAAAAAATATTCATAAAAAAATATTGTGATAACTAAAGCGATCGACTTTAAATGGTTAGTAGAAAACACGATTATAGGAACATAGTAGGTAAGTGCTTAGTAAAACAGCGTTCGTTTCAGTAAATTGCTTTCTTCGGCCAAGGCATTAATAACTTCTTCATTATTAACTTGATTCAAGACTGAACGTTCAATATTCATAAGCATGAATGATTCAAGTCTATTATCAAACAATGAATTTCTCAAACGATGCTTTATATATTTCAAAATTGAGAAGGACCTCTCACATGCTACTTGGGATATGGGGAGCGTTAAAAGATATTGGTAAGCAGTAAAAAGTGAAGAATATGCTCCCTGAAACATGTTATATTTTAAAATTATTGAATAGCAGCATACAGCACAATTAAATAAAGCTCTTCAAAATCTGAATCTGAATTAGTAAATTTATAAGTGTCTTGGATCGTTAATTTAAATCTGTCCCAGTTTTTTGCAAAGCTGAAAAGTTCTTCTCTTAAAGGAGTTGCAGAGGAATTATATTTAATAATTTTTGCTGACAAATTTTCCATATAACTGCCTGAAATAAATTTATGAGAATCGTTAGATATAATTTCTTCAAAATGTTTTGAGTCTAATACGGCTAAATCCCTACATAACTCCCTATTTTTTGAAAATCTGACATTCATCGATTGCAATGCACTGTCCATTAAAACATTGAATGTGTTTATTCTGAATCTATCTAATTCCTATTCTGGCTGTTCATCGCTACCTGGCTCAGCGAAAAACGTTTTAGTTATTCTACGACGACTTTTCTGAAAGTTTTCTTCAATTGTTGCATCTATATCTTTTGAAATAAGTTCTGTTTTTGGCCCATGTTATAAATGTTTCTGTAGCTTCCTTGATACTAGTTAAATCTCTCTGAAATGAGCGCAGATCCGTAATAGCAGTTTGAACCATACTATTACACTTCAGTAGGTCCAATCCTTTAGTCTGTAAGTACCTAGAGAGAGGACCAGTAACACTAAATATTTTTAAAAATATTTGCGCAGTTACTAAATTTTCATATTTTAACAAACCCTCCTTATGTGACTTAGCAGTAGCTCTTGCGCTGGGTTTAATTTTCTCATTATTTTGTATCTTTTCTAGAGCATGTATTAGATATACATATAGACCAGACTCTGGTTTATAATATTCGCCAAAAACTTTTTTTAAAGCTGCTTCCTTTGCCCACCATCGAGTTTCCCCAATGGATTGTAATCTTTTATGTTTAGGATCATTTAACGTGTAATCAAAAATGTCCATTCTTTTATGAGAGTCTTTAAAAAAACACACAAATACAATTAAACAGCGAAAAAAGTGAAGCAGCTTTAATGTTTATATTTATTAATATGTCACCTAACACCAGATTTAAAACATGACTATAACACCATATATGAACGTGATCTTCGTTTTCATTTTTCATTTTAGTAGAAAAGCCCTGAAACTCTCCTTGCATATTACTCGCTCCATCAGTGGAATTTGCTATGCTGTTTTTTAGATTTAAACCATTCTCTTGAAGCACCTTTAAAACCGTTTCGAGGAATCCTTGCCCAGTAGTATCGTGACAAGGGACAACTGAAACCAATCTCTCCTTAACTCTGCCCGTGTACATGTATCTGTAACAATTTCCAATTTCTCACTATAAATTGCTCGTAGATTAAAAGAGAATGTAAATTTTTAAACTTACCTTATTACAATTATTGAGCATTGGTCTCTAACAGAAATGTCCTGTGTTGTATCAATTTCAATGGAAAACATTCTTGCTTCTTTAATTTCTGAACATATAATTTTTTCATCTTACTGCTTATTATTGAAATTATTTTATTTATCGTAGACTTTGAAAGAAATGTTAAAAAATTTCCAGTTCTTTGTTTTGCACCCCTATCATGCATTTTTTTTACTATGTTCGATAATTTTGTCAAAATGGTCTTTTAAAATTATATTATATTTTGACAGCAAAATTAAAATCTCTAGGAAATTACCGTGGTCAATATCTTCATCGTCTAATGATTATACCGCATTCTATTAATTATTTCATTAGGATCGTCGAAATACACGTAACCAATTTTATTATTGGATAACTCTAATAATCCACCTTTCTCTAAACCTCCCCCACCAAGTTTATTTGGAGGGTTTAGAGAATGGCTGTGAGTGTGTTATCGATTTCAAAATTCCCTTTTTTATTAAATAAGGTCTAATTATTGTTCTATATTTTTCTGTTTGTGACCCTTGAATTTGCTCGTCAGGTTTGAGATTTCTACGGTATGCATGGGACCCGTTTAAAGTATCCATGTATTGCTTGTAACCTACAGGTTATTTCTTAAACAATAACTCACACAATCCGGGAGTTCCGCTGTAAGTTACACCGCGTACTTTAATATCTTTCCCAATAATATCTAGATCTGCTCCTCCAATTTTAAATTTCTCTGTTTCGACATCATGTTTTATAACCACCTAGATAAAAAAATTGGCAATTTTATCCAAGGGTGGTTACGGTTTTTCCGACTGCTCAGTTGGTCTCAGGGGTCGGTTGATTTCCTAAGCTATGCTCGATTTTCTCACAAGGTATAGGGAAAAGTTAAAAGTTATTTGAGCGCCACTGTGTTTTTGTGGAAAAACCAGAAACCTTTAAAACAAGCTGTGCTATAGTAGTTAGCTAAGATTGGGAAAAAACTCTAAACTTCTAAAAACAATTTACTTGGCCTCACAAAATAAAATGACACTTGACAAAGGAATGATACAATTTCTCTGGCCTTTACAAATTTTGGATCTGACCTCCGTGGGTCTGTGAACTTTACTTCCAGTCCAGTGCCCTTGGTGGTAAAGCTGCAGCGATGCTGGTCAGGTGGCTATCCGCTATCCTCCCAGTTACGTAACGGTATGATCAATGGACAGCAGATCCAACACCGTCTGGATCCTAGTGCTGCTTTGTTGGACACAGCGAAGTAAAGCTGAGTACAGCTGGACAGTCCTCTTGGATGGTCAGGCAGGTAGATACAAGGAAAAAATTGTATTAGGCTCAGATCAACGTTGTAAAAATTGCCAAGTGTGGTAAAGCAAATAGCAGATATGTTCAGAGTGACTTATGGTCCAAGTAAATTCAAAAGTTAGTGATCTAATAAAATTTGACTTAATGGTAATATATACACAGTGTGATCGCCAATTTTAATTCTAATAAAAGATATGATCTCTAACAAGTTCAGTAAGTTATAGATTAAGATAATAATTTTCAAAGATACAAATTCAAGTTAAGGTAATTTTCAATTAAAAGCTAATATTTACAAAATTATATACAATCAGCTACGTTAAGTAATTCTTGCTTTTTTCCTGTGTACTAGGGTGAAATCTCTCTACTGCAAGAACTTAGATAGTGTTACTCTTCGCTAAACCTCACTTTAGCAAGACAGCAAAAAAACAAAGATTATATTTACAGATTGCAACTTCTCGCTACACTAAATAAGATAAGATAAAGTAATTGCCAATAACAATCTTAGGCGCAAACTAGTTGGTTATTCGAATTAAAGCCAGACGGGGAACACGTCAATTTCAACGAAGAATGTCGTGTAAACTTAGTCTTCATATTAAAAGTTTCATTATTTCACATATAGAAAAGAGAACATGATTTCATATCATGGACTTCAATGATTTACATCCGCGGAACGTTTGTATCGAAAATACAAAGCGTGCCATTGGACATGGAAAGAAAAACAAAGGAAGCCCACAAAACACAAAGATCAAAAACAGAGAGAGAGAGAGAGGGAAAGAGAGAAGAACTTTCACAAGAGGTTTGATATTGGAGGAATTAGACCCGTGCCAGGTCAGGACATTGAAGCCACCCGATTTGCAATTGTTTAGAAAATAAAACATTCAAAAGAGAGGAGATACACAAGAACAACAAGACGAAAAACACAAAGATCAAAAACAGATAGAGAAAGAGGGAGATAACAAAAACAAATTAGTCAACGACAGAGACCAAAAAACATTTAGCCCCTACTCCAAAGGGGTTGGTTACCACAATCTCATGGAGGCTAAATATTGTAAGGAATTGGCTACCACAATCTCATAGAGACTATATACCCTCGATGATGGATTATAGGCGTAGTATTAACACCAGAATATTCGCCTTGGGTAGGGAGAGTGAATATATGCTTCAAAAACAGAAGAAGAAATGTAAAAAAAACATGTACAATTTGTAGTTTATATGTAGGTTGCTGTAACACAATTAGGAACTTTTATAAACAGACATACAAAGCAGACTATTACCTGATATTCAAGCAGGAAAACCGAGCAGTAAAATACAAGCTTTTGTGGAAAATTTATTAATGCTCAATCGTGTCGTAGAGAAGGTCGTGATTTTTTAAAAATATTTTAATACTAAAAGAAAAAGAGAAGCAAAACAAGGCATCGGTTAACGTTTCTATACTTAAAAAATCAAAAAGAACTTTACCACCATACTCCCGGTTTATTTAACAAAAAAAAGCAAAATAACTAAACATATCAATTTGTATTTAATACAGGATATGAAGATGATAATGGTTGAGAATGCTTCATATCATTTTAAGAGGACTTCGTTAGTAATAATATAATGATAATAATAATAATAATATTTTATTTACATTAAATCACTTACAACATTTTCAGAAGTATTATACATTAATATATAAAATAATGCAAATAAAATTAAATTAACTGTTCTACCAGTTCCTACAATTTCTCGAAGTATTTCATGTCTTCTTAAGTTTTCAAGGAAACTTGACTAATGACATCAAAACCCGCAGAGAATTTTTCCCTTGTAATTATTATTTGCCAATATAAACCATATTCACACATATAAACACACAATATTCCCCTGTATACACATATACAGATATACATTCATATACATACATACACGTTATACAGGGTGTCTCATAATTAGCTGCCAACTCTGAACAGGCCGATTCTATGATCAAAACTAAGTAAAAAAGTTCATATGAACATGGGTCCGAAAATGCTTCCTAAGGGCACAGGGGAGGGGGCCATTGAAGAGGGAGGAATGGAAATCATTTTTTTGCAATATCTCTTAATCGCGTTGTGATAAATGAATGAAATTTGGTATACACAGCTAAATTTTGATGAGCAATTTGATGGACTAATCCATTTATTTTCATAAGGTCCATTGGGGTGGGTACGGGGGGGCCCTTGGTACTTTGCGTGTGTAACTTTTTCATCTTTGACTTTTTAACAAATTGGACAGCAAATTCCGTTTTCCCGAACTGTTTTACGTTAAAAAGGTACTCTTGTTTCAAATCGTTATCTTTAAATTGCTATGAAATTGACCAAAGTGGAATTAATTCAAGAGCGATTTTCTCAGAAACCGTTAAAGATGCAAACCTTTCTTACGGCATGAAAAAGGTAGATACATAGATTTATATGGATTAATGGTTATACAATTATTATCAAACCACTGAATTATTTTATTCAGGTCACTATTTAATTTTGACGTAACTTCTGTCCAATCCTTCTATGAATAAAACTGTATCATCAGCACACGATATAATACTTCCATTACAATCAAGATGCAGGAGGTCATTTAAATAAATTAAAAACAAAATGGGTCCTAGGACCGTTCCCTGAAGGACACCGTACTCTACATTTTGTTTGTCACTTAAAACTGAATCTATTCTTACCATTTGATATCTATTTTCCATATAACTAGTAATCAATTTTACTGCTTTTCCCCTTATCCCATTATACTCTAGTTTTTTTAATAATATCCTATGATTCAATGTGTCGAANGGACACCGTACTCTACATTTTGTTTGTCACTTAAAACTGAATCTATTCTTACCATTTGATATCTATTTTCCATATAACTAGTAATCAATTTTACTGCTTTTCCCCTTATCCCATTATACTCTAGTTTTTTTAATAATATCCTATGATTCAATGTGTCGAAGGCTTTTGCCAAATCGACAAAAACTCCGGCACATGGTTTGCCTTGATCAAGACAACTATATATTTTTTTGCGATAAGTAGACAATAGCATCATTTGTTGACATAACTTTGCGAAATCCGAATTGATTATCCGATATTACATGATTTTTTTCTAAGAAAGTAATTAGTCTTGCTTTTAATGCTTTTTCAAAGATCTTTACCACACTCGAAAGTACACTAATAGGTCGATAATTGTCCACCTTTAGAGTATCACCTGTTTTATAAATCGGAGTTATAATAGCAGTTTTAAACTGCGATGGACATTCTCCTGTTTGAAAAATAAGATTATTAGAAACATTAATGGTTTAGTAATATTGTCAGAAATCTCGTTCAAAATTTTAGATGTAATACCGTCTATACCCGGAGCAGAGTTTTTTTAAGCGATTTAATGATATCTTTAATTCGATTTCAGTTACCGGACTTAGGAATATCGTATTGTTATTTGTCAATTTTGTTTCTACTTTTTTGTCATTTTGCCAATCTTTTGATATTTTTTGTGCCATGTGGTGACCAATTTTAGCACAAAAATTGTTAAATGTTTGCACAATTTCTTTTTCATCTGTAATAGTTATGTGCTGATTTTATTTCTTTTATATAATTATTATTTATTTTACTATTGTTTGTATATTCTGAAAGTACTTCCCAAATCTTTTTTACGTCATCTTTATTTCGAGCAATATTTTTATAATAATTCCGTTTCATTTTTGTTATTAATTTAGTTAATCTATTTCTATAGTCTCTGTACTGTTTATATAAATTCTCATCATTATGTTGTTTATAATTCTGAAATAATTTGTCTCTATTATGAATAGACCTTATTATTCCCTCTATTATCCAAGGTTTTTTCTTGTGAATATGTTTAGTTTTAATTGTTTTGGTACACCTTCTGATGCAATCTTTTATTATGTTTATAAAATTCTCAGCTACCTCTTCTGCGGTACTTTTAGCATAAATTGATTGAAATGTGTGTTGTTTTGTAATACATAAACGCTTGTAGTTTAAAAAGTGTTTTGTTAATAATTTTTGTTGTATGTTCAAGTTATCATTACCTATGTTTAATATTATTGGAGAATGGTCTGTTATTTTTGAGTGTAACACTAATGGAAATAATTGATTTAACTTTATGTAATTACTTTTAAAAAATATGTGGTCAATGCACGTTTTAGAATTATTTACTATTCTCGTATACTTATTAATTAATGATTTGTAACCACTTTCGTAGAGAACATTTAAATACTCATGACTTGCATTTGTACGTTTTAAAATATTTACATTTATATCCTACCAAGATTTCTGTATCACTTTTTGCCTTATTTTTTACATAATCTTCCAATTCTGAAAAAAATAAAAGTGTATGTATTAGATGGGGCGTAATTGATGTTTTTTTATTATTGTTATGTATGATTGTTATCCTAATGCAGTTGATATTTGCTATATTAATTATTTCATAATTATATTTAAATGAACTTTTCGTGTATACTACAACTTCATCATTTTGATTTATATGGCCTTCATTATAAATTTTTTTATAATTTTGTATGTTGAATAGATTATCATTATGTATATGCTAGGTTTCTGTTAAAACTATTATGTCATATATATTTTCAAATTCGTTAAAAACTACTTCAACTTCATTGAAGTTTTTTGAAATACTTCTAATGTTGGTGTGGAATATTTTGAAAGAATTTATTTCGTTTAGTATTTGTTTTGCCTGTGTTATAGTATCTACCTCAAGTGTTTTTATTTCATTAGTGTCAAAGTCTCTCACATTATTATCCATTATTTAATGTAAATATTAATTTTAATTACAATAGTACAAATAAAGAGAAAGTTAATGTTTATTTCCTAATGTTTCTTTATTGTCGATCGGATTTGTCACTTTTTACGCTGCTTATAGAATTTGTTCTTTGAATTGTTTTTTTCTTCTTCCTTTTTCTTGCCAATAGGAGTCGTATTTATTTTTGAATCCTGCAACTTCGTTTTATGTTTTTGTTTCACTTCCTTTAGACCGATGTGAGCTTCTTCCAGAATATCTTATTGATTTTTTCAGCGTTCCAGCGTTTTCAGAGTATGGATTGCTGGGCCATCCCACTCGATTCCAGGAAGTCCAGTCAACACTTGAGCAACGCTATAAACATCTTCGCTTATGCATACTCCTTCACGTAATAATTTTATCAAGGGCAATAGTTGCCTAGGAGCGTATGTAATGGCGCCAGACAGGTTGTCGTTGTCTTCAATCACAGCCAGCAATGGCATGATGATTTGTTTTCTGTCCAGTGTATTACCAATACATTCTAGATACATCGCCAAAGGGTAAGGCAAAATCTCAGCCATGTTGTTAAAGTCATTAAGTTCTTCAAACGTGTATAATCTTTTAGATGGTAAATCTTCATCAGGTTTGTCTTGAAGACGCCCTCAGCCGCGTAGGATGAGGCAGCAGCGCAGAAGAAACCAGCCAAAAGGAGTTTTACTACCAGCAAAAACATTAATGGGCCATTTGTTAAGAACAGTAGTCCAGTGTGCGTGGGACGTAGCTCAAGGAGCACTTAAAACACCATTGTCCTTTTCTGCACCAGCTAAGCCTAACCCAACAAACATTACTACCGAGTGTTCCGTTCCGTTAGCTACCGTTGCGCACTACGTTCCGTATGAAGACATGACTGCTCCAGGCGAATATATTTTCACTTTGTGTGATTATAATGAGAATGTTACTCCAAATTCCGCTTCAGCAGCTATCGGATCTCCAGCCTCAGTTATTCGTATTCATATTCCTGGAATCAAGTGGGAAGAGTTTGAAGGCCCAGCAATTCCACCATTGGAGCCTCGGAACATGGTAAGACTGACCCGAGCGTCATATGAATTTTGGATTGAAGAGACTAACGGTAAACACCAGATCAAGTGGACCGAGAAAGAGTATAGGATTTTCAAACAATTAATGTCTCTACTGAAAGACCTTTCCGGTCTTTTTAAAGAGATGAAGGTGCACAAGATCGTTGCGCACTACGTTCCGTATGAAGACATAACTGCTCCAGGCGAATATATTTTCACTTTGTGATTATAATGAGAATGTTACTCCAAATTCCGCTTCGGATAACTGCAGCTATCGGATCTCCAGCTGCAGTTATTCCGAAGAATCGACCTCGCTATCATAAACAATCTGGTATGTAGGTGCGGTTGGTTTGTCTCTGGCATCTTAAAGATGTTCTTGTTCGTAAAGGTGTTTAGGTTTCCAAACGGTCTAGTCCCGATCGCCTCCATTGTATCCCAAACTCTGTCTACGTATTCTGGTAGAACATTGACTGGAACAGTCACCAGGTGTACTTCATTGGCAATGGGTATCGTAGGGATGCTGGTAGGGTCGGATATTTTAAGTCTTGCAAAAATACCTGCCTGAATGGCGTCAACAGTTTCCTTGTTTTTCTTTTTGCGGTACTGTTCGGCTCTCCTGTGCTGGGAACCTTTTCCTGTCTTATGTTTTGACTTTCTCTCCTCATCTACTACATCTGTAGTTAATTTCTTTTCACTCTCGCTCTGCATTTTACAGTGATCTTCAGTGCGGCTAAAACAGTCGTCAAGAAAATCGACTTCCTGGAATCGAGTGGGAAGAGTTTGAAGGCCCAGCAATCATGTCCTTAGAACTAGAGTACTAGAGGTACTACTAGAGTAGGATTGCTGGGCCTTCAAACTGTTACTGGACTGGAAACTCTTAGGTTTCCAAACGGTCTAGTCCCGATCGCCTCCATCGTATCCCAAACTCTGTCTACGTATTCTGGTAGAACATTGAATGTGACTGGAACTGGACTCGATTAACTGAAGCTAGAGATCCGATAGCTGCTGAAGCGGAATTTGGAGTAACATTCTCATTATAATCACACAAAGTGAAAATATATTCGCCTGGAGCAGTTTTCTTCATATGGAACGTAGTGCGCAACGATATTGTGCACCTTCATCACCTTTAAAAAGACCGGAGAACCTCTTCTTCCACTAATTAGCAAGGAGGTATCCGTCATCACAGTCGGTAGTAATGTTTGTTGGGTTAGGCTTAGCTGGTGCAGAAAAGGACAATAGTGTTTTTAAGTGCTCCTTGAGCTACGTCCCACGCACACTGGACTACTGTTCTTAACAAATGGCCCATTAATGTTTTTGCTGGTGGTAAAACTCCTTTTGGCTGGTTTCTTCTGCGGAACTGGAACTTTTTGTTTACAATTTGTATGTCACAACCCATTCAGGACTATTGCCTTACCTGTACGTTCTGTAACACCCGCCTTTCATGGACGGCTGCCGCATATGTACGACGATGCTACCTCAAGTAGCATACGTATGACGTTACTGTACGTCGAGAAAAAGTTCTTTGTAAAACATGTGCCGTACCCGTACGTCCGCATTTCCAAGACTGTAGCCGTACTCGTACGGCAGCTTATAATTTCAATTTTTTGGTGTTTTTGTATAAAAATGAGAACTTTTTTCATAAGAATATTTATTTCAAGGATAAAATATAACAAAATAATATAATAAAACAAAACTTTATATTCTGACAACAACAAAACTATATTTCTACGGGTCGGAAATAAGTGAATTTCAATCAGTATGTATTTACTGAATGAAATTTAGCAAAACAGGGATGTACACATAAAGGGACATCACATTCTCTGCACATATATTTGGTATCTTTTCGCTTCCGTTTTTCCAGTTTTGTATTGCTGCATACATGACATCTTCGTTGAGTACGCGATCCTTGTGCTTCTGTTTGCGGAACAGGTGACGGAAAATGTCTTTCTGTCAGCCTTAGTGGATTATCAACAGTTGGTGGGCCATATCGTTTTCGTGTTGCTACGTGATGCTTTTTTATTAGCTGCGTAACGACTTGCTGCCGAAAATCAGCGAACGATGGCTTTTTTCCCGTTACAACTTGGAATAATACATATGCATTATAACGGGTGATTCATTTAGAGGTAATTTTTTCAACAACAAAAAAAATAAAATTCTATTTTATGGTGCAATCTTCATTATTATACAAAAAAACTATTTCTGACATTTATTTTATTAATATTATTTCTTTCAAATGTTGTCCTTGACTGCGGTTGAGATGGCCCATTCTGAAGTTCCAATTTTCGATGACACGTTCGAGCATTTCGAGTGGAATTTGACGAATTACCCGAGTAATGTTGGCTTCCAATTCCTCAATCGTATTCGGCTTATAAATATAGACTTTGGACTTCACGTAGCCCCAAAGGAAAAAATCTAGAGGTGCGATGTCACATGATCTAGGAGGCCAATTCACTGGTCCAAATCGTGAAATTAACTGTTCATCGAATTGTTCTCGCAATAAAGCCATGGTTGCACGGGCTGTATGGCAAGTGGCGCCGTCTTGTTGGAACCAAATGTCATCGAGATTACGGGCTTCAATTTCAGGCAGCAAATAGTCCGTTAGCATGGCGCGATAACGGGCGCCATTCACAGTTACGTTCCTGCCGGCCTCATTAAAAAAAAAAATGTATAAAGATGATTCCACCAGCCAATAAACCACACCAAACCGTTGTTTTGTCTGGATGTAATGGCAGCTCTTGAAGTTCTTCGGGTTGTTCTTCATCCCAAATACGGCAATTTTGTTTATTAACATAGCCATTAAGCCAGAAATGGGCCTCATCGCTGAACAAAATTTTGGTCGAAAACAGTGAATCTTCTTCAAGCTGTTCAAGAGCCCAAAGACTGAAACGGTGACGATTTGGAAGGTCAGCCGGCTTCAATTCTTGAATGAGTTGAATTTTGTATGCTTTCAAACCAAGATCCTTACGTAAAATACTCCAAGTTGTTGCATACGACAAGCCAAGCTGTTGAGATCGGCGCCGAATTGATTCATTATGGTCATCACGTACACTCTCGGCTACCGCCGCAATATTTTCTGCACTTCGTGCTGTATGCGGTCTATTTGGTCGCGTATTATCCAATAATGAAAATTGGGTTTCAAACTTCTCGACGGTGTAGCGAATTGTGCGTTCGGTGGGCCGATTATGTAGACCATATGTTGCTCTAAGAGCACGAAATACACTCCTGGCAGAACGCTGATTCTCGTAGTACAGCTGAATTATTTGTAGACGTTGTGCCGGGCTAAGTCTTTCCATGATGAAATGTCAGACAGTACTGAACCAAAATACCACGACAGTTCACTCGACTCATGCGTGATCTGTCTTAAACTCGCTACTGAAAAAAGTACCTCTAAATGAATCACCCGTTATAATGATAAGTCTAACAGATGGAAAAATAATTTCTTATACCACTTTAGGGATTTGCGGGCACATGCAACAAAACTAACTTGCATATCTATTTTATCCACCGCTCCCATTTTCATTCTTCAGTGTTCCTGTGGATACGGTTGTCAACATGTGTACGTGTTTCTTATCGCACCACTTTATAGCCGACAAGTCATCGGTACACGCAGTTTCACAATCTCCTCTATTCAAGCGTCCTGTAAAAATCGGCATTCCTTTTCTATTGGCTTTTACTGTTCCACAAGCACCTGTTTTCTTCTGAAGTAAATGCTGAAACAACTGTGGACTGCTGTACCAGTTGTCTATGTAAAGAATGTGGTTTTTATCATAATCCTTCATAAGGGTGTCTACAATTTGACCCGACTTTCCCAGATGCTCCATTTCTTTGTCCAGCTCTGTTTTTGCACCAGTGTAAATAATAAAATTTAGAATATATCCTGTTTCAACGTCACATCCTTCAAATAGCTTTATCCCGAATCTGTGTCGTTTTGATGGGATATATTGCTTGAAAGCTAATTTCCCTTTCCAAAGAATTAAGCTTTCGTCAATGCATATATCTTGAAACGGATAAAATAAAGTACAGAATTTCAATTTTAGCGAATCTACCACTGGTCGAATTTTTTTTAGAGCATAGTCGTTTATAATATTGCTGTTGTCCACAAAATGAAGACCGTACAACAACTGCAAAAAACGGTCCTTGCGAAAGGCGCTGTTGAAAAATGGGGTTGCTATAATTTGATTTGTAGACCAATAGTCTTTCAACGACTACTTTTCTACAACCCCTATCAAAATGCACAAAGCTAGAAATGAGTAATTCAGAAACATTTGTATCTTGCCATTCATTGTTAGCATTTCTATTTGCATATCGATTTGTTTCTCGCGCAATAATATCGAGAAGCTCATCATCGAAAAAAAGTGTGAAGAATTCAGATTCCAAAGCTCCTTCTTGCAATGTGAAAGCAGCACTCACACCTGAATTGACTCGATCAAAACATTTTGGGAGTAAAATCCTGATTGAATTTCCAAACAAAAGTGGACATTGGTGGAAATTTACGAAAATATCAGCCAAAAGTAGAACGTCAGTTTTCAGGTACAAGTCCGAATATTCCCCCAAATTTTGAATGTTAAATGTATTCCAGACATTTGTAGCGTGCTCGTACTCGCTGTCTGAAATAGCTTCGTCAGTAAGTTTACTATAAAAATCGTCTTTAGTCGGTAATGTCGTGTCATTTAATTTTTCCCACGAATTTAGATAATCGTAAGGAAAAACACCTTTCCTGTTCAAAAGACGGAAAGTCTCCTCCGAATCACAATGAGATTTAGTGATTCTTTTTTGGCTGTCGTCGAGGTATGAGGCCAATTTTTCAATTTTATCAGCCATATGTGATGTACTTTCGAGGTTCGGTCTCAGACGCCGAACTAGTACAGTCACAGTCCGGGTTCACTCGGTGGAGAAGTGTTTTCCAAGGTTCGGGAATATTACAAGACTTGGTATCAATAAAACTTTCATTTTCCAAAATAAATCGCAGTCTATAAACACATATAATATTAACAATAATACCCTACCCATATAAATAACAAAAACATCGGGATACCTATTGTCACGAAGGCAATACGGATGTCCTGACGGTGACNTCACACGGTTCTAAAATGCATTCAAAATCTGCATAAACGGCGAACGGTACCCTCTCTTTGAAACGATAATTTTTAAACTGTAAAAATTTTTCTTGCTCACTCGGTAGCTCCACTTTGCAAGTATTTGTTCTATAATTGCAATATATTAAATGATCATCTAAAAGACGCTGCTCTGGGAAGTGATTAAAACCACGATTGCAAATATGTTGTTGGCCGTTGTGTTTAGATATTTGTTTGGATAATAAACGCGACATGTTTTTTATCCACGCAAAGTGATAAACAGATGTTTCGTCGCCGTCGTTATCTTGAACCGAATTTGCCGGGATCATTAGTAAATTTATAACTCGTTTGCTATCGCTTTTACTCAAGCATACCGGTAGGACTTCCTTCTTATCAATGCCGTACACATTGCCAAATTATTTAGACGCTCTAATTTTGGAATTTGTTTCAAAGTTATAGGAAATTCTATGCCGTCAAATTTTAATATGTCACGAAAATCGGGATATGATGAAGTTCTATATGTATGTGCTTTAGCTGGATGTAGAGCAGAGACTATGCTCCATAAAATACAATATTCATCATTATTCTTTACGTTAACAACACACATTTTTCTTTTAATAAATTCGGGCATCTCGGCGTACGTTGGCGAGCCCACGGTAATCGGTGAATAATTATTTATATTTACACGTAACCCGATAATTTCCAACAAAGTCCAGCCGCTATTACGATGTTCAAAGTTTTCTAGTTTGTGTAGTATAGGCTGAACAACATTGTCTTCCCACCACTGTTTTATATTTGTACTGCGGTCAATAATTTCGTTTTTTGTCCCGAATGATTTTAAATCTACTTCCCCGTCATTTAATTTTACGAAATTTCCTTCAAAAACTAAATTTACTTTAATTAACGAGTCTTTTAAGGCATTTTTCGCTTTTATAGAAAAACTACGAAATGATTTTTTTAGAAACTGTTTAGGTTCCTTGAGACTAACGTTCACGATGATTCCCGACCGCACACGACTCTTGAAGCACGATTTCACATCTTGCCACACCAAATTCTTCTTGTTGGGACGCACTACCGAACCTCCGGACACTTTATTTTTAATTTTCAGTTGTTTTAGCTGTTCACGATAATATTTCAGCACCGCCAAATTGTTTTCCAAACGGAATATATTCTCATTCTTATCAATCTTGTGAATTTTAATTTTGATGGCCTCGTTTATTACGCCGATATTTTTATTTATAATTTTGATGTGTCTGTTGATCTCGTCATCGGTCTTCAACAGAGTCAACGATTTTTTGGTCAGTTTAATAATTTTACAGCTGACATCACACACGGTCTCGGCAACTGACATTTTGTATTTCAATAAAAAAAGTTTAACACGACTTTGAAAAGCAAACAAAACAATCACGTGCACTCGAACAAATTTCGAAAGCAAATGAGACCTTTTCACGAGTGCATCGGCTTTTATAGTCGACGCATTCGGCTATTTCCGGTTATTTCCGGTTATATCCAGTTTTGCATCAAAAGCGTCTGAAACGCTGGACAGATATAGCCATTGCACAACATTATGCAACATTATGAAATAATTCATCACCCGCTTATCTACAAGTTCCCACGCTAGGACCACAGCAGCTACAGGTTGAAACTTGTTTAAAAGCCAGACAAAATTCCAAGAAAAGGGTAATAAATCATGTACTTGTTTACATAACGGTAATATAAACAACACTTTGGTCACGTATTTTTTCCAAGAAATACATCTATATATCAATTTCAGAGAAAAAATTAAGGCACACACCGCCTTTGAAGTTTGTTTACATAACTGCTTAAAAACCAGACAAAATTCCAAGAAAAGGGTAATAAATCATACATTTGTTTACATAACTGTCATAAAAACAACACCTGGACTGGAAATGGTGATGACGTCATCATTATTTCCCAAGAACGTGAATCATGTCAACCTTTACAATAAAAAATAGCTGCTATTATTTTTTCAAATAATTCAAATGTAAAATCCATTTAAAACATACCTTTCGGTGGACACCCTGTATATGGATACTCTAATAATAGCATAAACTAACCTTTCCCAACTGATATTTATACGTAAATATTCGATTGTCGGTGTAATATTAGTTTATGTGATTATAATATGATTAAAATTTGTTTACTTTATAGTCACGTTCTCATATGAAGCTGGAGAAATATGTTTGTTTTAGATTAAAAAATAAAACTTTTATGCATCCAAGAGGGTATCAAAGCAAACGCTAAAACCGAACAACTCATATGTGTTGATTCGACACGGGATTTATTTTTTAAAATAATACTTTTGTCATGAGTAATTTCAGTCGATTTTTATCTGAAGCCTCCGCTTTTGTTTATATTAAAACATCTTATCTGGTATTAGTCATACACAGCTGTGACCATATTCCAGGAAAGTTACATCATCATATTGTTAACTTAAACCCACGCGCGCGCGCGCTTGTTTCTTATATTTTCTACCTTATAACAAAAAGATTGGTACCAGGAGGCCGTCACCGGGGCCGCTGCCGCCGCCGCCCCCTAGCTGCCGGCTTCCAGCATCGTAGGCCGTATCCGGCCGCCTGTTGCCCCCTATGATGCAGGCGGCCGGATACGGCCTACGATGCTGGAAGCCGGCATCGCGCTGCTACCCCGCACGCCGGCACCCCGCTGTCGCCGCCGCGCCGCCCCCCGCTGCCCCCACGCCGCTGCTCATGCACGCACCTGTGCCGCCTCTGACGTCACGCTCCTCGATGCCGGCCTCCTGGTGGTCATTGCCGATGACGGACCCCGGCTTCTTCTTCTGCATTCCAGATCCCCCACCGCCGTACCCCACTGACACTTCTTCAGCGTGACCTTGGAGGACGGCATCGCCATGCCTGCTGCTGGAGACCTGGTGCCGGCTCCGGATGGCGGCAGTCTGGTGGTAGCCTGGAGTGACCTTGAAGTGGCCTAGTTCTCTCCTAAGATAACTACTACATACCTTTTTTGTATAAACCTTTTTTTCTCTATGAATAACAGTTTTTTTACGCCAATCGAAAAACTACTTTTCCATAATTTTGACCATTGTTTTAACAAAGTTTCCCAACTAGTCTCGAGTTGATTTTTTGATATTTTGTTTATAACACGTTTCTGAACAATATTCCGCAGAGAAACTTCTAATAGTATTTTTTTCCCGAAAAAAGCAATAATGATTGGCCTAACACTAGTAGTAGTATCCCTAGGTGGTTGTTGTATCCAAATTCGAGCCGAATCGCGTGACTACTAACGGCCAGCTAAGCCATAATAGGTTTTCACGTCTTCATAGCTGCCGCCGAAAGTGTCCGAGCGATCTCGGCCGAACCCTCCAACCACGGCACTACTTCATGCCGTGCATCTACACACCACTTCTCAATCAAATCCATCCAGTAATAAGACCTCCGTAAGCCCTTTTACGAAGACGGGGAAAATTTCACCGATGTTTCCAATTTCCCCGTCTTTGGGCCGAAAGGACCGTCTTCCGACGGTACCACCGCTCTGGCGGTTGGATGCGATGCTCAGTAGCCTAAGCCGACACCGCGGGTAGAGTTTTCTCAAAATGGGAGAAAACTCCAAAATCCCCGACGTCGACATCGACTATCCGGAGAGGCCAGACGGGCGGTTTTTACTGGAAATTTTGGAGGACGATTCACGAGCGTTCCGCCAAAAGTATGGAGATCACCGAAAAGCGATCGAACGTCGACTCCTGACGTTTGCAGTTCTTCAAGTGGGAGTACATGGTGCAAAGAAAGCGATACAGAGCGAAATGTAACAAATCTTATTCATGGTAAATAACTTGTATATGTTAATAGGAATACTTGTCTGTTAATTCTATTCAATAAAGCTGTTAACATATCTTCCACGGTTTGATTGAAAAAACCCTGTCATCAAGCTCAAGAACTTTGGAGCCAAGCTCACAGGCTCGCTTCACGAGGCTCCCGTTGAGGCTGCCATTCCTCGACGCGGATATTATAGTGCCTAGCAACCACTACTCGCTTCACGAGACATACCACCCGAGGTAGCCTAGCCTGAGGTGAAGACCCTGTTCGATAGCCCCCTGCATCGAAACAGCGGTAAACTCCAGGATCCACTTGCGACCTGCGAAACCGTCCGAGACTGACCACCTCCGACGAAGATCCTGTGCGATAGCCATTCGCATCGACACAGCGATACTCCAGGCTCCTCCAGAGACCTGCGTCCCGCCCGAGGTAGCCCAACCTGAGGCGAAGATCCTGTTCGATCGCCCCCTGCGACGAAACAGCGATACTTTCAGGCTCCTCCAGAGACCTGCATACCGTCCGAGGCTTGCGACCCTCCGACGAAGACTTTGATTCCGACTGTGCCGGCTCCATCGAGAGACCCGCACCTCGGTACAGAGTACACACATAGGCTCCTACGAGTCCTATTAATTCAGACTCAATCGAGATCTGCAAATCCGGGGCAACTTTCCTCGTCAAACCTCTAGGCGGTCACTCGTCGAGGCAACCTTCCTAGTCAAACCCCTACGAGGTATTTACTTTGTGACCCACGGGCACAAAGCAATAGTACGCACGTCATTGCGGCGGCGTACTTCTAAATTTAGCAGAAGTTGTCCTTGCTTCTCAGGGCTCCCTCGAGAAACCCACATTTAAAGTAGAGTCAGTGTTCTACAAGACTACTACAAGACTTTCGGAGCAAAAGAGCTTGCTCCGACATTGTCGTACGGGGTAAGATGTATCCCTGCGACGCGACTTCGATATCCAGTGCTACGAGGATTGGTGCCCTCGAAGGTACGACAAATAATAAATCAGATCGTGATTATTTGATCAAGTCTGAGCTGGACGAGACCTCGTCCCCAACCGGAGAGACCAGCGATTACACGGACTGCCTTCACACATGTTTGCCGGCGAAAGATCTCCCGACACTCCGGGTGAAAGAGGAAATGGCCTCCTTTCCCAACGCTATCTCGATGCTTCGTGAAGAGTCTGAGGAACCGAAGGTGGTAGCTCGCGGAAGTACGCGGCACGGCGCAGCCATAGCGCCGTACGCGTTGAGGTCCGCTGGTAGGGTCCGGGGAATCCCATGAGCCCGACCACGGTTCGCGGTCCGGCCCCGATATCGGCCTACTTCGGATATCGGGTGTCCCGGAACGTGGAACCGTTGGCACCGGCGATACAGTACAATCAGCATTTTTACGAAATGGTACCCAGCGGGAGCAATGCTCATCTCGTTCGGGTGCCATAGCATGCGAAAACCCCTTAGCCGACTATCGTAGGTGACGTAGCCGGCTCTTTTCATCTAAGCAATTCTGGTACATCGCCCGTCCATTCTCATGATTTCCCCCGAAGTGGTCCACATCTAGAAAGTCTAACCCGTCACGGCGCTCGACCAACGTCGTCGAGATCTCCCCCACGAGCTCGTGTCCTAGACACCACGTCTGTAGGCCATATCCACCACAGACCACAGTCGTTTGAAAGCCTATAGCGACCTGGCGTCCAAAGTGAAGCTCAATTTGAACTCCTTTTGTCTCCACCGCGGACCCATGTTGAGGAAACCCATCCAAACGATCATAATTCACGACATGGCGCTCGACGTGGGGCTCGGAGCTCTGCTTCGATGTCTCCAAGGCGAGCCCACGTTGCCGAATCACCTCGCAATTCTCAATTATTAGGCACTTCAGATCATATTACACGACATGGCGCCCAACGTGGAGCTCGATTCGAACTTCCGATGTCTCCACCGCGGACCTATGTTGATGTTACAAAAAATTCCGGTCATAGCTTACGACATTGAAGTTTTAAAATGCAAAATGGAGGATCCAATATGGCGTACGAAGAACCCCGAATCTTCTCCTTGTCGGCAAAGACGATTACAGATGACTTAGATCATTGAAAGGAAATAGTCTGGAGGTTCTTAGGAAGTCTGATTACAAATTTGCCATTGGATTTTCAAAATTCAAAATGGCGGACATGTTCCTCAACTATTTCTCTTTTGAGGTAAAAAACCTAATCCATGTCCAAAAAATTCGCTATCGATGTTGTGATGTTAATAATCATTTTTATAGCTTAATAACTTTTGACTTCTTCACCGTATTTTCAAATACTAAAATAATAAATAAATGTTTTTGATGCGTTGAAGTATCACTTGATAGTCAATGTTTCATTCAATTGGGAGATAAATGCAAGTCCCATTTGAATTTGTGTTACAATCATTAAATCTTTTCAAGAGAAATTGGTGGGCTCGTTTATGACCATCTTTAGTAGGTATACAAGAAAAATATTGGATGTCATTTCTTAAGGTAATATTCACATAAATAGGTAACCATATACAGGGTGTCCCGTTCATGTTTCAAAAAAACTTGTGTGCAAATTCCTCATGGAAAAATAATATGGGTAGTTCATGTAAAGTTTTTTCTTAGACGCCCTGTTTTCGAGATATAGTGTGTTGAAGTTGTTACTTTCCAAATGGTTTTCCTTAATTATCTTTAAATGGGCTAAAGATAAAAATGTCAAAATTTGTACACAAGTAAACATCAACTGTGCGTTAAGAATAATGTGCAAATTTTCTTTCTGAAAAGCAGTGTCGCCGATACAGGTAATTGGAGGGGTACAATCGAAAAAAAATATATGATAAAATTCAAAATTTATAACATTTCTAAACGGTTCTGTAAACTCTAAAGCATACTACAAAAAAAACGTATACTTGTTGAAATTCGGTAGCATGTACCATTTTCGAGAAAAATCAAGTTGCATAGAAGAAAATGGGGGACAATGTCAGCATCTACTGTAGTATTTCGAGTTTTGCTCATTTATTTAATTATGCACCTGTTTTGTTCTGTATGTCTCCGAGTCTGTTTCCTAATATTTTTCTGTTCTTATCACTTTTTTTTAAGCATTCATGTCCATCAACAATTCAGTCCATTCAACAATTGTTTATTTTAATAATGGTAGTGTAGTAGTTTACAAAATCTAAAATTAGTTATTAATATGATAATTAATTACCATAATCCGTTTATTTTGATTTACTTTTTTAAAAGTTAGTGTTCGTGTATAAGCTGAAACTTAAAATAAATTTTAATTTTTTTTTTAATTAATAAAATGTTTTACAATTTAACCGTTTCATGTGATACATAAGAAATTAAAATTAGTCTTAAATGCAAATACTGTTGGTAGCTAAATGTCTTCAGCTCATTCAATGGTAAAGTCCTCTTTCAATATAATATTCTGTTAATGTACTTGTGCCGTTTTATGTGAGCAAAAATAAATGCAACCTCATTTTTCTCGAAAATGGTACATGCTACCGATTTTCGACAAGTATACCTTTTTTTGTAGTATGCCTTAGAGTTTACAGAACCGTTTAGAAATATAATAAATTTTGACTTTTAACATATTTTTTTTTCGATTGTATCCCTCCAATTACCTGTATCGGCGACACTGCTTTTCAGAAAGAAACCGTTTGCACATTATTCTTAACGCACAGTTGACGTTTACTCGTATACAAGTTTTGAGATTTTTATCTTTATCCGATTTAAAGATAATTAAGGAAAACCATATTTGGAAAGTAACAACTTCAACACCCTGTATATCAACAACAGAGCGTCTAAGAAAAAACTTTACATGGACTACCCCTACTATTTTTCCATGGGGAACTTGCACACAAGTTTTTGTGAAACATGAACGGGACACCCTGTATATGACGTTAGGTTACATGTTTACAATTCCTTAGTCAAACGACGAATGTCGGGCATGCAGTGAAGTAAATGGGCAAAATTTTGAGCATTTATTGAAATAATTATTGTTTTCTATTTTTATTTTTGCTAACATAATTTCGTTTCTGTTACATCATTTTCAATTTTATTTTTAGATCCCCTATACGTAACCAAATATTAAATAATTCATAGGAAACTTGTTTAGTTTTTTCATATTCATTGAGCCGCAGCTACATGGGGAACTGTACTTTTTGTAATGACAGCTACCTACTAGATTACAACAAATAAAATCTTTACATGCATTTTTCTACGAGTTAATGCAGTCGACACTTTGGACCCAATTTACTCCAAAACGGCTATGAAACAAAAGCACATTTTTTGTTCAAAATTGAC
The DNA here is from genome assembly GCF_000390285.2 of Anoplophora glabripennis. Classification (NCBI taxonomy): domain Eukaryota; kingdom Metazoa; phylum Arthropoda; class Insecta; order Coleoptera; family Cerambycidae; genus Anoplophora; species Anoplophora glabripennis. The sequence continues at coordinate 354,852 of NW_019416599.1, forward strand.
TGCAGATCCAGGAAAACTTAATCAAAATACATAAAACTAGGACATTCAAAAGTTATGTAGACATAAGCTTGAGGACAAGTTGGCCTAGGCCGCCCCTGGCATCAGATGCGTCAGATCGAAATAAGCACCCTGTAGTTTTATTGTCTACTTCACCCAAAAATTACATAAATACCTGAAAGGGTTTTTGAGTTATTGTGGAGTTATTATTTTTTTCTAAACAACACCCTGGAACCCTGAGCGCACCGCAGAAATTTACAAGAATTTTAATCTTATTTTGGTCTGGTCTACCCCTTGGTGAATTTTTTTACGCTCACACTGGAACACCCTGTATAATTGTGTATTCACGATAATCAAGTATTTTAAATTTTTATTATATTTTATACAGGGTTTTAGAAGTTTGACTGCATTAGTTTTAACAAACGATAGAATACATTAAAATAAATAAAAAAAACCTTATATGACATAGGTCCTAAACCTAAACTCAACCATTTCCGAGAAAAAAAATTATCAAAATCTCCAACAAAAGTTCGATTAATTAAGAAATATTGACATAACTGCGTGCATAGAATACAATGTTTATCACTTTTGAACTTCTTTATGCTTAATTCTAGAAAATAATTAGCATTGTAACAAATTTAAAATTCGATAAAATTCATATCGAGCGATGTGAAAACGGCGCGCAATTCAGTTGGTATCTGGATTCCACCGTTTCGAAGTTTTTTTTTGCGTACCACTATTTCCTTTTTTTGAGTGTCGTGGTATATGACCATTGCGTAGTGTTTGATCGACATGGAACCTCGGTGGAGACATCGGGAGTTCTAATCGAGCCCCACGTTGGGCGCCATGTCGAGGTATATGATCGTTTGTGCCTAATATTTGCGAATTTTGGGGTGATTCAGCAACGTGAGCTCGCCGCGAAGACGACGAAGGAGAGCTTCGAGACCCACGTCGAGCGCCATGTCGTGAATTATGATTTGGGATATTGGATCGTCACTAGGGACACCAGGTCGCATCAGATTTTCAAGGGACTGTGGTCTGTGGTGGATATGGCCTACAGACGTGGTGTCTAGGACATGAGCTCGTGGGGGAGATCTCGACGACGATGGTCGAGCCCCACGTCGAGCGCCGTGTCGGGTTAGACGTTCTAAATAGGGACCACTTAGGCGGTGATCGAATGTTCAGCGGAAATCATGAGAGTGGACGGGCGATGTACCAGAATTGTTTAGATGGAAAGAGCTGGCTACGTCACCTACGACATAGTCGGCTAAGGGGTTTTCGCATGCCATGGCACCCGAACGAGATGCACATTGTTCCCGCTGGGTACCATTTCGTGGAAATGCTGTATGTCCTGTATCGCCGTCGCCAACGGCTCCACGTTCAGGGACACCCGATATCGGAGGTAGGCCCATATCGGGGCCGGACCGCGAACCGTGATTGGGCTCATGGGAATCCCCGGACCCTACCAGTTGGTACGTAGGTATAACCTCGTCCCAAGTATCTGTGGGTGACCCACTTCGTAGTAACTCATTCGTGCTACTCGGCTCCGTGAGTGCGTCGTGAGGGGTGGTCGAGACGGTATCGATAACTCGTGTAGCAGCGGACCTCAACGCGTACGGCGCTGTGGCTGCGCCGTGCCGCGTACTTCCGCGAGCTACCACCTTCGGTCCCTCAGACTCTTCACGCAACATCGAGATAGCGTTGGGGAAGGAGGCCATTTCCTTTTTCACCCGGAGTGTCGGGAGATCTTTCGCCGGCAAACAGGCGTGAGGGCAGTCCGTGTAACCGCTGGTCTCTCCGGATGGGGACGAGGTCTCGTCCAGCTCAGTCTTGATCATATACTCACGATCTAATTTGCTTGTCGTACCTTCGAGGGCACCAATCCTCGTAGCACTGGATATCGATGTCGCGTCGCAGGGGTACATCTTACCCCGTACGACAATGTCGGAGCAAGCTCTTTTGCTCCGAAAGTCTTGTAGTAGTCTTGTAGAACACTGACTACTTTAAATGTGGGTCTCTCGAGGGAGCCCTGAGAAGCAAGGACGACTTCTGCTAAATTTAGAAGTACGCCGCCGCAATGACGTGCGTACTATTGCTTTGTACCCGTAGCTAGCAAAGAAAATGCCTTGTAGGGGTTTGACGAGGAAAGTTGCCGCGGATTTGCAGATCTCGATAGAGTCTGAGTTATAGGACTCGTAGGAGCCTATATGTGTACCCTGTACCGAGGTGCGGGTCTCTCGATGGAGCCAGCACAATCGGAGTCAGGGTCTTCGTCAGAGGTTCTCAGCCTCGGACGGTATGCAGGTCTCTGAAGGAACCTGAAATGTATCGCTGTTCGATGCAGGGGACTATCGAACAGGATCTTCGCCTCAGGTTGGGCTACCTCGGGCGGTACGCAGGTCTCTGGAGAAGCCTGGGATATCGCTGTGTCGATGCAGGAAGCTATCGCACAGGATCTTCGTCGGAGGTGGTCAGTCTCGGACGGTATCGCAGGTCTCAAAAAGGATCCCGGAATTTACCGCTGTTTCGATGCAGGGGGCTAACGAACAGGGTCTTCACCTCAGGCTACGCTACCTCGAGTGGTATGTCTCGTGAAGAGAGTAGTGGTTGCTAGGCACTATAAATATCCGCGTTTGGAGTTTCCTCCCCTTTTGTGAAAACTCTACCCGCGGTCTCGGCTTAGGTTACCGACCATCGCATCCAACCGCCAGAGCGGTGGGACCTTCGGAAGACGGTCCTTTCGGCCCAAAGACGGGGAAATTGGAAAGATCGGTGAAATTTTCCCCGTCTTCGTAAAAGGGCTTACGGAGGTCTTAATACTGGATGGATCAGGTTCAGAAGTGGTGTGTAGATGCACGATACGGAGTAGTACCGCGGTTGGAGGGTTCGGCATAGACGTAAAAACCTATTATGGCTTAGCTGGCCGTTAGTAGTCGCACGATTCGGCTCGAATTTGGATGTTAACCACCTAGGGATGCTCTAGTGTGGTTTTGAGGTTCGGCCGAGAGCGAATGAGCGAAACGGCTAAAAACGCGGAAAACGTTAAATCCGCGTTTCCCCGTGTAACGGCGTTTTGGCTCATCCGATTCGGACGAAAATTTAGCAAGATAATGCCAGCGACTTGAGGAGTGCTGCATTAAATTTTGACACCGATCACTCAATAACTTTTCCTATTGACGATAGCGTCCTTGACCAATTTGAAAAACTTAGATGATAATTTCCAAATATCGCCCTGAAGCGTCCCGGGGTTCGTCTGCAGGTTGCGAGAGTCGCTGCAGTGGATACTGCGCGCGCGGGATGGCAGACCCAGGCGAGATCAGTCGCGATGCGGGTGACATTGGAAACATCGGTGAAATTGGCGCTGTGGAAGCGCTATCGCCGGGAGGATCGATGTCATAGCCCGGGAGGCAGCGACATTATTGATGTAATTATTCCTACAAAGCTGATTTTTTCTCATTTTGTTGTTTTGATATCGTAAGTAAACGGAACGGCAGTCTACCGCGCCAATGTGGGGGCAAACGTCAGTAACAATTTTTTAAACATGTAAATAAATAATACTTAAATGCCTTATACCTACAAGGCTGCAACTTTTTAGAGTGATCAATTATACCTAAAAATACAGTATAGTGATAGTCTACCGCGTCGGAAGGGGGGCCATCAAGGGTCTACCACCCACGCAAGGTGTTGAAAAATTAACTTTTTTGACTTATTTCTACAAGGCTGAATTTTTTTCTCAAATACTTTAGTTTATAAGAGAACCAAAAAAAAAAGTCTACCGATCATCTAAGGGTGCAAAGCCTTGATAGACGCAATGGAATGCACGATCTCCCGAGCGCAGTCGCTGCGCCGATTCACTGTAAGCCGCTCTGAATAATAACTCATACCGGGATTAAATTACAATCTACAAAGCTGCTTTTTTGTCTATAGATATCTTACAATAATTATTGTCAAATAAACGTCTTATACCTTCGATACGAGGTGGCTAAAGCTTCGGTAGACGTGGCGAAAATTTTTGCGCGGAAGTTGCTTAAAATTCCAAATTTATTATTAATTATAATTTTTTGAGCTTACACCATTATTTAAACGTATGATATAGTAACAACGAGCGAGCGTTAGCGAGCGAGATTTTTGCTAGTATAATAGGTATTAACAAAAGTTCAAAAAATTTTTTTTTCAAATAACTGACCTTTTTCTTTTTAACATTGAATAATTAAATTTATTTCACTTTTACTTATAATTTATAACATTAATACTTTTCGATAATAGCGCGCGAAATGCTTGATTTGCGATTCATCATCACATTCGTCAATTACACTCGTGCGAGAATTATTCTATCGCACTAGTATCGAACAATATTTTACGACACTTATTTATAAAATAAATGATAACAACGCAAATGTTTTTTATTACAACAATATAGTAATTATATAAAAAATAAATATATTTTTCTTATTCCTCATCGCTACTGACATTTGATTCCTCATCGCCTTCCATATCATCACTATCTTCATCCTCATCATCTTTCTGGTCACACACTCCATCATTTTCTTTAAGGTATTGACAACCGTCATTTGCAATTTCTGTGTCTGCAAATAGCAATATATTATTAAATAATTATTATATTATGCTAACATAAATTCACCCCCTTGTCTGAAAGTCATTTTTTAATTGAGTTTTAGATTTCCTTAAAATGCAAATATGTGTACCTGAATCGTTATCGTTCTGTAGATCAAACGTCACATCATCGATTGACTGAGGCAATTGGTCGCCACTAAACCAATTAAAATCATATCTTGCATTCTCATCCACTTTCCAGCCACAGTCGAGTGGGGATAATGTTGTAGGCTTTAAGTGAGCATTACTCCAAATTTGTGCAATATATGCTGTTCGGAGTATGTGTTCTCGGGGCTCTGATTGGCAAGGTGGTAAAGCAGATGCATCGAAACTCTTGACCTTTTGACGAAAGATTTTATCGTTAGTAGTTTTGTAAGCTTTCAAAAACATCACTGATCGATTGTTATCGCTGATCGATATTGTTATAAATTATAAATAAAAGTGAAATAAATTTAATTATTCAATGTTAAAAATGAAAAAGGTCAGTAATTTGAAAAAAAAATTTTTTGAACTTTTGTTAATACCTATTATACTAGCAAAAATCTCGCTCGCTAACGCTCGCTCGTTGTTACTATATCATACGTTTAAATAATGGTGTAAGCTCAAAAAACTGTAATTAATAATAAATTTGGAATTTTAAGCAACTTCCGCGCAAAAACTTTCGCCACGTCTACCGAAGCTTTAGCCACCTCGTATCGAAGGTATAAGACGTTTATTTGACAATAATTATTGTAAGATATCTATAGACAAAAAAGCAGCTTTGTAGATTGTAATTTAATCCCGGTATGAGTTATTATTCAGAGCGGCTTACAGTGAATCGGCGCAGCGACTGCGCTCGGGAGATCGTGCATTCCATTGCGTCTATCAAGGCTTTGCACCCTTAGATGATCGGTAGACTTTTTTTTTTGGTTCTCTTATAAACTAAAGTATTTGAGAAAAAAAATTCAGCCTTGTAGAAATAAGTCAAAAAAGTTAATTTTTCAACACCTTGCGTGGGTGGTAGACCCTTGATGGCCCCCCTTCCGACGCGGTAGACTATCACTATACTGTATTTTTAGGTATAATTGATCACTCTAAAAAGTTTCAGCCTTGTAGGTATAAGGCATTTAAGTATTATTTATTTACATGTTTAAAAAATTGTTACTAACGTTTGCCCCCACATTGGCGCGGTAGACTGCCGTTCCGTTTACTTACGATATCAAAACAACAAAATGAGAAAAAATCAGCTTTGTAGGAATTGGTGCAAAATTTCTGTCGCTGCCTCCCGGACTATCATGTTATGGGGCGACGTCCGCACGAAGATGCAGAGTCGCGGAAATCGCTCTCAGACGGTATCGAGTTCGATGTCTGAAATGATACCGTGGAGCCTCTTTTTATTTGTCCGGCCGACGGTGATTAGTTCTGCAACCGTGGCGGGTTTTTGGTTTGGATTGGAAAGGTAGGCGAATTTGATTGTTCGCCTCCTTCCCAATTCAACGGTCTCAGGCATATCCGTAGGTACAAGACGACTTCTAGGAATATACTGAGTGTTCTGAAATTCTGAAGCTCGCTCGAAGGGTGGAATATGACATGAGGTATTTTTCAGCGAGTGTGCCAAAATTGGATTCAAAGGTCTCGTAGGTGCATCTAAAATGGTGGTGGACATTTTGAGCGTATGTTGTAGTTTGTTTTGTACTTATGACAGTCAAGCTTCTTACACCCTATATATTTGTTCATTTTATTTTTTTTTAACAACTTAATAAGTATGGCATATAGTGATACCATTAGCACCGAAGGTAGCATTAAAAAAAAACAAACTGCAGTTGAACTTTTCTATAACAAAATTAGGTTTACCTTTGAGCAAGAACAGTACTACTAAAAAACGTGTAATAGTAAAAGGGATGTAGGTAAAAAAAGTAGTATGTTAGATTTTGTAGCGTTTATTTTTATTAAAATAATACTATACAATGTGTCCAAAACTAGATGGGAATATAGTGTTGTCAGATGTAAGATGATATAGAAAATCAATTAAATTAAGAAAGTGTTACAATTTGCATGGCCAACTAAATTGTGAATTCCAATTTAATATACTTATATACCTTCCAATACTTCCAATCACTTTCGAGACAGAACGATAATATGCAGCAGAAAGCAATGTTCTTTCAGATTAAGTGATAAAAATATCAAGCTCTTTGTGAATTGAAATTTCAAAGTTACTAATACTTGGTACCCAAAAATCAAAATCAAAATCGGATGTTGCAATACTGTACATTTAGAAAGTTCAATGAAAAAGTGCTTTAATCTTTTCATTGTATCTCGAATAAGAATGGTATAGATAAAAAAATTAATTTATTTAAAAACAATTGATAATATAATTTTTTAAATCACATCTGAGTTGGTCATGCAAATCGCTACAACGTTCCTAATTTAATGGACTTATAATGTCTTCTTATAATTTCAACAAATTTTCAATTAGATTTGGACACTATATATATGTACAGTGTAAATGCTGGTTGTACAATGCTTTAAATATAAATCCCTTATTCATTTAATTATCTTAATTCCGTATACAGCAAACAACATAGTGTTGCTTCCATTTTTTATCAAGTTTAAAATTTGATAAATCAAAATTGGAATAGTCATGAAACATTTGATTTTAAACAAAATATTGTGATATGTACTCAACTAACATCAAAACAAATTAAGGAACTGGAGAGAGAAAAGTATGTACAATAACATTTTTTACTTACGTTTTTCCATTGCCCTTCATTTTCTTTATTACATTTTGTTGTATTCTTGTATTGCCAAACATTTTGAATTGTTGTTTGTGGTTACATTTCTTACTTATGAAACTTACTATTCCCATAATTTTCAATTTATCTTTAAATTCTTATATCTACCTCATATGCAAAATTTCAATAAAAAATCTAGTTACCACTTGAAAATGTGATGAGGTAAATAGAGGAAAATTGTCGGAGGAGATGAGAGATTTAAAAAACATATTTAACCATCCCGAACGTTTTGGGTGTAGATGAATCAGGGATTTTATATTTTTAGAGCACTCCTCGGCCATACGCACTATATATATATTTACATTTGTATTTAATGTTTTACTCAGCATTTGCATCATTAAATAAAATTTTTTCGTAAATGGTTGTCCTTACTGGCATATAAGGAGAAAGTAAATTAGGATCTCCAAACATAGTTAAAGGCAGTTTTAATTCGGTAACACCACACTCCTTATTCGTATATTCTCTCAAAATATAATCAGTATTAAAATCATGAAAAACTCTGGTATCATTTATTCGAACCATAACATTATCGACCCTTAAAAAGAATCTCAGCAGAACAAAGAATGAACTTGGCATGACCCGCTAAAACAGAAACAAATACATATAGTATACAGAACGCTTGGAAACGGTTGGACCATACTTCAAGGACAACTTCCTTAAGTGAAAATAAACTGCTTTACATCAAGTTACCTTAGTACAACTTTGCTTCCCTTAAAAGTTATCGGCTTTCACTGAAATTTAATATGGAAGGAATTAAAATAGCCGAATATGAATATTATTTTATTATTTTACCTATAGGCCGATTAATAGAGGTTTTGTTTGTGACAAAAATACTAGTAGCAAACGGATTGTGCCATCATATAAAATACAGTCTGTAGATATATCCATATATGTTTCCTACTCGAATTTACCATTAATTAATTTTTTATAAACATTTTTATGCAAAAAACGCATTTTTCTTTATTAAACCTAAACTAAGGAAGCAATCTGAATGCTAAAAGAGACAAGTTGTAGAGAGTCTAAATACAAATAAAATGAGAGATCGATGGATCCGATCGGATAATTAGAAATGAAGAAAACCCGGAAAAATCGGAAAATTTATCCGTTTGCTACTAGTATTTTTGTCACAAAATCACTGATTTAATGCTCTATTGATTGGCCTATTAAAACATAGAAAAATAAATACATCTTAAACACCCTATTTTATCATATTTCATGTGTTGATAAAGGATGCAGTACATATTTTTCAAAAATGTATATTTGGTGCAAGCAGCTAAAATTAACTGTTCCAAAGAAAAGTGAATACAAATTTTTAACTAAGTAATCAATTAAACAGCCATGTATTTGGGGATATTTATTTTATTGAATTTTACTTTTTTGCTAATGCAACTAAATTAAATATTTTTACGATTTAGACCAACAGACCTCCATACAAAAGTCAAAGCCAACTGGGATATACAGCCGCATGAATTTAACTTTGGGGTACTATACAGGGTGTCCGGTAAGTACCTCCTAATCTCTCGGGAGTGTATAGGGGAGGAAATAAAACTAGTCCTTCCTATATTTTTTTTCCTAATGTGCCGCCTAACGGAGTTATAGGGGGTCAAAGGGGTACCTAGAAATTAACGTTTAGGGTTATAACTTTGAAACTACCCTGTATATTTTAATAAAATTTTCGTACGTTGTATTACACATGGAGCTCTACGATTTGATGCTAAAATCAACTTTTTGCTATTATCAGGTGTCCAGAAACGGACTGGCCCTATCACAATTTTTCTCAAAATTTTGACAGAAGTAATTTTATCAAACTGAAAATATTATTATTAGATACTCTGAAGGTTTTTCTTTAAAAATGGTACTCTTTATTTATTTCGAAAAAATGAACGGTTTGCGAGATAAATCGGTTTTGAAAAAAATTGGTAACAAATACAACAACAATTAAAATTTATTTTTTTTACATATTATTTCATGCATTTAATTTCTTTAACTTTATCAAGTCCAGAAATCTTTGAACGGGTTGGCTATACTTTATGAGCAAGTAGTGACCAATTAAAAATAACATTTGAAAAATAACTTACTTACAAGACATGCAACAAAGAACATTCAACAATGAACAAAGGTACCTAAATGTTACTTCGGTAGATGTTCAAAATGAGCACCCCGTACTTCAATGCACTTTCTAATCCTACGAATGTTTTCCCGGTGCACTTGAAATAATATTCCGTGATTATTGCGGAGATGGTCACAGTTCTGTGTTAGCCTCAGCAGAAGTTCCTCTCTACTATTTACGGGTGTTGAATAAACGTTATTTTTTAAATGACCCCACAGAAAAAAGTCTAATGGGTTTAGGTCGGGCGACCTAGGTGGCCATAATACAGGTCCGCCTCGACCTATCCATCGATCACCAAAAACATTCGTCAGATGTTGACGTACTAAACGATCAAAGTGGGGTGGTGCACCGTCATGCATGTACCACATTTCAGTTCTTATTTGAAGGGGCACTTCTTCTAACAAAATATTTAGATTTTCCTCTAAAAATTGCAAATAAAGAGCACCATTAAGTCTTTGCTCCAGAATAAATGGACCAATCAAATGATTCCCGATAATGCCAGCCCACACATTCACCATAAACCTTTGTTGGTAGCGAGTTTGAACTAAAGCGTGAGGGTTTTCTTCATCCCAGACATGTAGATTATGCGAATTAATTATGCCGTCTCTTGTAAAACCTGCTTCATCGGTGAACAAAATAGATGTACCAAAATTATGATTCCGAATATGATGCTGTAAAAACCAATTGGCGTATTGAAGTCTTTTTGGATAATCATCTGGAGACATAGCATGTACTTTTTGGATGTGGTACGGGTAAAGCAATTGTTCTTTCAGAGTTTCATGTACAGCCCATTTTGTAACATTGTTTTGCGCCGCAAGCTTCCTTATGCTATTTGAAGGATTATTAGCAACGTCTTCCAATATTTGTTCCTCTACATGAGGGTCTCGTACTCTCCTCGGGGCTCCTGCTCCACCACGGCGTGGCAAAAAGCTTCCTAAATAAAGGATTCGGAAGAAATTAGTTTCACTAACGTTTTTCACTATTTTTTTTTACCTGTTTCTCTTAAACTACGATCAACTCTTTCAAAAGTTTTTGGACTCGGCAAATGTCGACCCGGAAACCTTTCCTCATAAAGTCTTCTTGCCTCCACGGAGTTGCATAATGCTTCCCCATAAATTAGGTGCATATCAGCATATTCTGCACAGGAATATTCTTCCATTTTTAAATGTTATTTCTAACGGCTTAAAACGAATACCACAATAAAATTGAATTTTTATTCTGTCACGCGCCTTTGACAAGTACTTTAAAATCAACAGGGTCTAACAACGAAAACAATAGAAAAGAACTCCATGGAGACAAGAGCAATAATAATTTGTAGATGTATTTTGGTCATAGATGTTGATTTTACAAGAAACGGCATTATTCATTCCCTTAATTCACCACCAGTAAATGTTTATGGTGAATCTGTAGGCTGGCACTAGCGGGAATGATTTTATTGTAAAAAAATAAATTTTAATTGTTGTTGTATTTGTTACCAATTTTTTTCAAAACCGATTTATCTCGCAAACCGTTCATTTTTTCGAAATAAATAAAGAGTACCATTTTTAAAGAAAAACCTTCAGAGTATCTAATAATAATATTTTCAGTTTGATAAAATTACTTCTGTCAAAATTTTGAGAAAAATTGTGATAGGGCCAGTCCGTTTCTGGACACCTGATAATAGCAAAAAGTTGATTTTAGCATCAAATCGTAGAGCTCCATGTGTAATACAACGTACGAAAATTTTATTAAAATATACAGGGTGGTTTCAAAGTTATAACCCTAAACGTTAATTTCTAGGTACCCCTTTGACCCCCCATAACTCCGTTAGGGGGCACATTAGGAAAAAAATTATAGGAAGGACTAGTTTTATTTTGACCTCCCCTATACACTCCCGAGAGATTAGGAGGTACTTACCGGACACCCTGTATATAGAAGCATACAGGGTGTCCCGAAATTCATGCAACAAAATTTGGTCATAGATTTTTAAGACAAATTTAGAGGACCCGTATTTTTTATTTTTGCCAAGTGGGTCCCTCTTTCGTAGTTACAGCCCCCTGAAATCTGCCCCTAAGAAGTTTTTTTTATATCTCAAAACCATGTTGTACGAGAATCACTAAATTTGGTACACAGGGATTTTATGACATGTGAAATCTCACAGTGCTACGCTTTTTGGCGAGAAACCCCTTTAAGACACTTTTCGTGGGCCAACTTGTCTTTGGAACCAGAAAAATTTGGTCGCAAATTTGATTTTTTTTTAAATTATTAGTTAGCTAGAATTTAGAAACTTTTTTGTCTCTCGATTTTGTTTCATAAAACGCAATGTTTTTGAGGAAAATGGCGAATCACGATATGCATTTGATCACATTTTGACATTTTTCTCGAAAACATTGCCTTTTACGAAAAAAGTATAAAGAGACAAAAAGTTTCTAAATTTAATGGCTTTCTAGTGGACTGATAATTTTTAAGAAATTTAAATATGCGACCAAATTTTTTTGGCTCCAAAGACAAGGGGGCCCA
>NW_019416599.1:368130-380654 GCF_000390285.2 Anoplophora glabripennis
CAGGAGCTCTAGGTGAGCCTGGCACTCTCATTTTATGTTAAATGGTTGTTAATGTTTTTGTTGTTCTTTCTATTTGTCACATGTTTAATTTGAATTGTATGTAAATAAAGGTTAGGTGTATTTACTCTGCTTTTGTTTTATATAATTAAACCCTACATCCCCTCTACAAAGTTAGTAGCCATTGCCTTCCGGTCAATAAAAAAACAAAAAATACACACAACGTAGGTAGTCCTTATGACGATCACACATATTTTTGGCCACAACTACATTTACTTATTTTTTGTCGAACCTAGGTTTGTTATATTACATTATTCTTAGGGGCGACTTCAGGGGGCTGTAACTCCGAAAGAGGGGGCCACTTGGCAAAAATAAAAAATACGGGTCCCCTAAATTTGTCCTAAGAATCTGTGACCAAATTTTGTTGCATGAATTTCGGGACACCCTGTATATCTCAGTAGTATCTTTTAATACAGATAAGTTGAGTTAAATTGTAAAAAATATTGAATTTAGTTACAAATTTAGGAGAACTTTAATTTGATTAGAACACTTCCAAATATACAGTGCATTTTAGCGAGATACAACAAACATTTTCATTCATAAAGCAACCCTTGAAGTATGGCCCATTAGCTTCCGGACACCCCATATAAAGAAAATACATATAATTTCATTATGTGACAAGTAACAAGATAAGAGAATAACGGTGGTTTTCAGAAACTTCAATCTAACGTCAGATGAATCAGTAACATTTTTGGATTTTAATGAAGTGGAAATATTCAATTCCTGGTAACTGATGTCTACGATAATGACATTATAGACAAAAAATTTTTAGTGACGTATACAGCTGTCCTCACAATATCTGACAATTATTAAAGAGGTTTTCCAGGTTTTCTTCATTCCTGCACTGAATGGTGGTTAGCATTTACCAACATAAGTTGTTTCTGGGGGCGAATACGACCTACCGGATAATAATATATAGTCTCTGACTACAATAGTAATTTTTGTGATTAAAATGAGGGGTACAGGTTTTATTATTGTTTATTATTATCTCATTTCTTACAGGCGTTTCCCAACTTCATTTTTTAAAATGGAACACCCTGTATGCATTTTGGAACATAAGATACTGTTTTCACCATTCCTTCAAGTGTGGAAAAAAAACCGTAGTAATGAACTTGTTTTAATTTTAGCCGAAGTTTGCACTTCAGAAAAGATTAGGAAGCTTTTAAGTGTGAAATTTCTGCAGGCCCGAGAAGAATGCTTTTGGTAACCAGCAGGGTCCTCCATCCCGTCTCAACTAACACGAAAGTGCACTAAGGAGATTAGGCTTGATAAATCTTGAGGGAGTCTTTGTTTACTCCGGCATTGCCAGGTGTGTGGCCACATCAGGATTTTAGGCTAGATAACAGGGGATACACAAACTTAGACTTAGTATACTTATGTTTTTCACCCATCGGCGTGATAAACCCATCAGCTCGGAAGGCGTTGTTTACTGAGATACTCTGACGATTGACCGAAAGGAGGCTGTGATAAACCCCTTTTCTGGACGACGTCAGACAGCGGAATGTATAAATCTTGAGAGTAAGTACAAATTGAGAGCCTGATTACTTCGTATCCTAGATACAGTCTGTACAATATTTTTTATTGAGAAGAATTCCAAAAAGACCCCCGCGTCACATTCTTGGTGGAAATTGAAAACATATATTTTGTTTAAGACCTTTTTAATGTTGATTTGAATTGTTGATGATTTATTTATTTAATCTCTAGCATAAATATTTTCAGTTAATAAATATTGGCTAGTATAATTTGACACAATTTTGTTTTGTTTTGTAAAGATTTAGGAATTATTGTAATAAATAAACTTTAGTTTTTTTATGAATATTATCTGATGTTTGTATTTTTAAACATATTTATTGAATGTAGTTTATTTATTTTTTTGTTGTTTGTACTATTTCAATAAAAAAAATTAAACTGGTAGTTTCTATCAGTATTATCCTCCGTATTATCACACAATTAGTAAATATTATAATATAAAATCTCTAAATCATATTTGTGCCAAATACTCTCCATATTTTCGAAAAAAAAATACGAATAGAAAATTATTCTTTAAATTACAATAAATAATATTAAAATAAACGTATAACTTCACATCATATTAATTTTTTTTATCAAGGAGAAGTAAGAGTTCGAAGTTATGGAATGATAAGCAAAATTTAAATCTTTAAATCTCTTTCCTGTAAAATTTCATTTTTGGCACTTAATACAGTTTAGCTCTGAGGTACAGATGTAAGGTTAGTACATATAAGACTTTTAAGCCTTTTACCGCGTCAAGGTAGTCTTTAAAAGGGCTGTTTTTCTGTTTTTAATTTTTATTTATTTTTTACTTTTTTGTTTTTGATTATTTTTCTACTTCTAATTTTTATTCAATGTTACACAAATTTTCATTTTATTTTTAAATGCCGAATTATTATCTTTGGTGTTGAAGCTCATGGGTTTTCACTCGATTTAAAAAAGTTCCTATACGTCAAATTATCGAACGAGGATCATAAAATTAAGCATATTTGAAGAATAAAAAAGATATTACCAATGTACAGTTAAAATAACCAAGTGCATTGAATTTTTCCCATAGTTACCATTGTGCACAACTTCAAATTGTATAAACTTGAGTTGGAAATTCATAGAATGTATACCTGTATGTTCCACATCTAAGAATAAAAGTACTTGAAAACTATTTTCTGGAACATATATTTTTTAGTTTCAAAGCCCCTAACCTCTATTCTTAAGCATCTAACCTCAAATCCAAGAAATCTGAGCTAGAAAGTCAAATGAAGGATATTTTTCAAACCAAAGAATGCGACTCCTTGAAAACTCTATTCTTGAGCTAATATTTTGTAGTTCTGAAGCCTCAAACCTAAAATATGTCCATAAAAACCTAACCTCAAACCCTTGAAACTTATTCTCAAATCCACAAAAAATAAATGGATATTTAGATAGACAGATAAAATTTCATTCAATAAATCATAAAAATTTCAACAATTTAGTTATCTTTATTTATACAGGGTGTTTCTAAGATAGGGTTCCAAACTTCTGCTGCGTTTATAACTCATTAAAATAAGCCAAAAAGTCCCTATTAACATGTGCCCTAAAACGCACCCGTAGGAAGTTATACTTTACTTAAATTTTCCACTCACCACTTTTACTAATTAAACACTGCAAAGCTCAATTGACAGTTTATCAGTAACTTAAATTATTAAGCGCTGTGGCAACGTCAGTCTTTTATTTGCCATGGTAAACAGATTTTTGTAATTTTTGGCCAAATAACAAAGAGCAGAGTAATTTTCAAACTCAATTTACTCGAAAACCATTGGAAATATCGATTTGGACAAAGATAATATTTTTTACGTAAAATTGTTAAGATTTTATAAATCTGTAGAGAAAATTGTAAAAAATTGAAATAAAAAAAATTACGGGCCGAAAACCCCCTTCACCAACCTAAATGGGACGCATATGATTTGCATCCGTTAAACGGAGTAGCCCAGGTTATTTAACGTAAAAAGTTATGTAAGACCCATAAATTTTTTTCTATTTATTTGCGTCCGTTTTGTCAATAACAGAAAAAAACAGTTTTGTTTGAGCCCTTTTAAGGGCATATAACTTCCTAAGGGTGCGTTTTAGGGCACATGTTAATAGGAACTGTTTGGCTTATTTTAATGAGTTATAAACGCAGTAGAAGTTTGGAACCCTATTTTAGAAACACCCTGTATAAGACTTAAGCCCTTTTACATCGTCAAGGTAGCAGTCTTCAAAAGGGTTGCTTTTCTGTTTTTTATTTTTATTTATTTCTTTTTTCTTTTTTTCACCGAATTATTATCTTCGGTGTTGAGGGTGACAGGTTCTCACAAGATTTAAAAAAATTCCTATATGGATATATCAAATTATCGCAGCAGGATCATAAAATTAAGCATATTTGAAGAATAACAAAGAAATTACCACTTTAAGGTTAAAATAGCCGAGTACGTAAATTTTTTCCCATATTTCCCACTGTGCACCCGACCAAACAGGAAAAAATATAATCCAGAGTTCATCAATAAAATACTGATAGTCAAAGGAGGGTCACAAAGAACAGGGACGTCAGTCACATAAAATATTTAAAAATTATAATTTAAATTACAGTTAGCGTTCATTGTAGTTTAATTGTCGAAAGGGTCGTCACACTATTTTTTGCATTACTTACTAAATATAATTCAAACAGAAAAAAAGAGTACAAAGTGATCCAAAAATCGGAATTACTATTTTTTTATTTCAAATGTATTAAACAAATAATGTAAAGAATACGTTTCCTCACACTTGCACGAATGGTGAAAACTGCATCTTATCATGTTTAATTTCAGAGATATTTGATAATTTTGAGGATGCTACTGCTCCATTGGTGCACCGGGCTAGTTTGCCCCAGTGGTAACCTCCTGTGGAAAACCATGGAAGAGTGTATCTGATAGTGGCATTTGTTTGTTTTAATTATCACTTACAGTAACATAGAGAAGTGAGGGTAATTTGACATTTTACCTTCCAACTTCTACACCAATGGAAATAACTGTTTTCTTGTTAAAAATCAGGAATTTTTTTTAACAATTTAACACAACAGAATGTTTAAATACTCTCGTATTTCTTGGCACGCAGTTTTTATTCTTTCCCTTGGTTCCTCTATAGTATTTCTGCAGTTGTACACTCTGAGGCAAAAAAATCGAATGGAGATAAATCGGGGAAATACGGAGGCCAGGAAAATACACTACCACAATCAATTTCCTTAGAAATTTTAAATTTAGCCAATTTCATCCAGAGAAATAAGTCAAACTACTAAATTTCAACATGCGAAAGATGAAAAATTAAATCTGGACATATCCAAGTGTGTTTTAAAGAGTAGGTATATAGTACTTTAAGATCCCATTAATAGTTTCAGCAAAAAAAAAATACCTTTTCATGTACCTCAAATATGATTTTCGCACTTTTAGGTTAGGATATCTCGAAAACCAGAGCCAATTCAGAAATTTGGAGCTCGGATTCGAACGCATATAAATCCTTTGGGAAAGCATATTCGTGTTGTTTAGTTAAAATCTTGTCGGTCTATGTCATTTGAGAATGGTTGGAATTAGCAACATCTACAAAATGTGACTTTTTCATAAATTTTCAAATTACCTTTTAATAAGAAAACCAATTACTTCCGTTGGCACAGAAGTTGAAGATTAAAATATCTAACAACCCCTTTTTCTATACAATACTGTAAATGATAATTAAAACAAAGTTCAAAATATGGTACTTATGGCACTCATGTCGCATATGAAAAACGGTAAAAAAAGTATTATACAGGGTGGTCCAAACTTTATGCAGGAAACTTTGAGGGCAGATAGATCTCTTTAAAATAATATGTGTTTGCCTTATAAACAAAGGTCTGGAACGGCCCCGTTTTAGAGATACAGGGTGTTGAGGTTTTAAAAAAAAATTGATTTTTTGTTTATATCGCACACTACCTCACAGGTGGTGTAGAAAGGAGTGTAAATAATTTTGTGGATTTGCTTACAAATTGCACTTACTTTTAAAAATAAACAAATATTCTTGTAATTTTGTCGTTAGAAGTGTCTGCCACAAGGGGATTGTATTGGTATGAATAACTTGAGAACGGCGAATCTTGGGGAAAAAATTAAAGTCACCTTTTTTACGTATTTTGTGCATTAAAATATAAATCAGTTACAATGACATGTAAAAAATGCAGTGGCGTAGGGTTTTTTGTAAAAAAGGGGGGTGACCCCTGTCCATTAGTACACCACTGGTTGAACCTTTAGAGCTCATATTTTACGGAATGCAAGGCTTACTATTATACATTATATGTACCAAATTTTATTGAGATCGGTTAATAGATTCTGGAGATATAAACAAAAAATCTATTTTTTTTGACAACTTCAATACCCTGTATATCTAAAACGGTGGCGTTCCAGATCTATGTTTATAAGGCAAAGAAATATTATTTTAAAGAGATCTATCTGCCCTCGAAGTTTCCTGCATAAAATTCGGACCACCCTGTATAGTTTTGCAGTTACTTAAAAAATATACATATATTTTCAATATTTTACATCTCGGAAACGAATCTGTTTAAGACATATGTTCATGTGAACTTTTTTATTAAAATAACTTCCTCTATCAGCTATTAAAGTGTACAAAGCCTAACGTTAGGGCACCTGTATATTGCTTAATTTATTAATACAGTCTTAACATAAAATTTTTATACTTACAATTTTAATTGTACAAGAAGATATACCATTATCGTGTAACTCATCCTCATAAAGCATTAACTCTTGGTAAAACAAAATTTTTTCTTTTTGCTTCAATTTTTCTATATCTATCCTTTCATCGGTTGCCATAACAACTGCAGATTTAGATAATGTTCCCCTATAATCAGTACTAAATGTCCAGTCGAATGGTTTTATTTTCTCTTCTAAATTTTCTGGTAACCTTAAATTACAACATAATTTATAAGCAAAAATTAAAAAGTCAATATGTAATCTATACTAATATTATAAAGAGTAAAGATTTGTATTTTTGTATGTATGTATGTTTGTTACGAATAAACTCAAAAACTACTGGACGGATTTCGATAATTCTTTCACCATTAGAATGCTACATTATCCCTGAGTAACATAGGCTATATTTTTTATATCCCAAAATGTTTAAAATAAGTGTCCACCCGTGCGAAGCCGGGACGGGCCGCTAGTTAAAAAATAAACACATTAACAGAACAACAAAAAAACAAAACTTTGTTACAGATTATCGTGACTATACAGGGCGTTACTTAAGTAAAGGTCAAAAGCCCAGGGGCATATTCTCTAACCAAAAATCAGGGTTTTTTTGTTATATAAATGGTCTTAGGACAGCGATTGTCCAGCTACAGAGTGCCAAAAATAAAAAGAAATAATAAAATAATAATTTCTAAACTAAATTTTACCAAATTTGGTGTGCATATTTAGTATGACAGTAGGTATGAAACAAAAAATTACCAGCTTTAGAAACTTACCAATAGTAGAGGTGTGTGTATGTATCAGCGATCATTATTTGCCAAAAAAAAAATATCACCCTGTATAATATTACAAATAAAATAGGTCATCATATGTGCTATTATATTATTTTCACTTTTTGTTTCTTGACACTTTTTTGTATTCCAAACCATTAACAACAAAATTGATTTATTTGATCAAGTGCATTTTACGATACTCATTACATTACTTAAAATAATAACAAAATAATTAATTAACAATTTTACCATGATTTATTATAAAAATGGAAATGGCCACCTTCAGCCAAAATACATGCTTCAGATCTTCTTGAAATTGCAGCTTGAACACGTGCAAATTCCAGAAGTAGCTCTTATCATATCACAACCAGCTATAATTTGTTGACATAAGTGCTCCTCAGATTCAATTTGAATCTTGTAAACTAATGTCTTGAGATGTACCCAAATAAAAAAATCAATAGGGTTCATATCGGGTGATCCGGGTGAGCAAGGTTGATCTGGTTCTTGAGTTCCTCGACCAATCACATTATTACCAATTCTTTCATTTAAAAATTCATGAGCTATTAAACTAAACTGCAGGAAAGCCCCGTTGTGCATAAATCACATTCTTTCTCTTAGCGCATATGGAAGATCATCAAATAGTTCATGTAAAATGATTTCAAGAAAATGCCTATAGGAGACACAGGTTAAAGTTCTTCTTCCATCCGAGATTCCATTATGGCATGAGGGTTTTCATGAGACCAAACATATTTATTGTGGAAGTTCATTATAGCATCTCTGGAAAAATTTGCTTTGTCGCTAAATATGCCAGCGGTAAAGTCAACATTTTGTTAAATTTTTTGCAAAATCCAGTGGCAAAATTGTAGGTGAGCAGGATAGTTTTGCGGCAGTAAGGCTTGAACCCTTTGTGTGTGATATGGGTATAACTGTTGATCCTTCAGAACAGACCAAACTAATTTATGATTCACATTAAGACTTGCAACGATCTTCCTAATACTAGTACACTAAACATTAGAAATGTTTTTCAATGTAAATTCCTAGGGATACATGTTGACATGAAATTATCGTGGAGTTTACATGTGACCCATGTCTGTAACAAATTAAACTCTTTAAGCTTCTTATTTAGACAACTAAGACCGGTAGTTGCTGATTCAACGCTTCTCTCATTATATTATGGACATGTATATTCCTTACTATCTTTTGGGGTAATTTGTTGGGAAACGCTGTAACTGCAAATTTGGTCTTGATAGCGCAAAAAAATATCATTCGTATAATGGCACAGGTCCCGAGAAAATCTACATGCAAANTATATTCCTTACTATCTTTTGGGGTAATTTGTTGGGAAACGCTGTAACTGCAAATTTGGTCTTGATAGCGCAAAAAAATATCATTCGTATAATGGCACAGGTCCCGAGAAGATCTACATGCAAAAAACTATTCCTTAAATATAATTTATTAACATTCCCTTCTATATACATATACTTCAGTGCATTATACGTAAAGAACAACATAAATGAATTTATAAAACAAGATGTTCATATACATAACACAAGGTACAAACACGATCTGCGAATGCCACAGTGTAGGACAGATAAGTGTTTTAAAGGTATTCGGTCTATGTCTATTCGTATATTTAATAAGCTACCAAAATATTTAAAAAATATAAATTCACAAAATAAATTTAAACAAGAATTAAAAAAATTTCTCCTCTCTTGGGCCTTCTACTCGGTTGATGAATATTTTAACATTAATGTTTGTATTTAATTATTTTTTGTGACGTATCCTATATTAAGAATTGTATGTTGTACAATGTCTTGATCCCTGGAGTTAAACAAACAAACAAACAAACAAACAAACAAACAAACAAACAAACAATGTCTTTCGGATTTGGAGTTGGATGATTTAGAAATCTTTCCATATAAATTCGCCTAGCCTCGGTACCATTTCCATCTCTAAGGCCATAAATGTAAACCATATTGGCCATTTCAGCATTTGAATATGCATAAGCCATTATTAAAACTTAATATTTAAAAAAAATAAGCTTAATTTTACAATACACAATTTAAATAAGACAAACACTTCTTATTATTATTGTTTTGCATGGCCTGCCTATGATATGTTTACCTAATTTAAGTAACTGTATAAAAATGCACTTGATCAAATAAATCAATTTTGCTAATCGGTTTGGAATACAAAAAACTGTAAAGAAACAAAAAGTGAAGATGATGGCACATAAGATGACCTATTTTATTTGTATTATTATACAGAGTGATATATTTTTTTTTGGCAAATAATGATCGATGATACATAGGTACCCACACCTCCACCACTGGTAAGTTTCTAAAGCTGGTAATTTTTTGTTTCGTACCTACTGTCATACTAAATATGCGTAAAAAATTTGGCTAAATTATCTCAAGCGGTTTAGAAATTAAAAACAGATTTTTTTAAATTTTTGACACTGCTGTAGTTGGGCAATGACTGTCCTAAGACTCCACTTTTATATAACAAAAAACCCTTATTTTTGGCCACAGAATACACCCCTGGATTTTTTGACCTCTACTTAAGAAACACCATGTATAACATTTTATATAAAATTTTACCTGAGGGAACAACCTTGTTGAAAAGATCCAGCGAGAGGAAAACAAAAAGGTAATTAAAACTGATATTCAGAGAAAAAAACAAAATCAAAAATATGAAATTCTTTTAATAAAAGCTATTCATTCTATAATTTATACATAATAGCTGTAAAACTTATAACATATGCTTATATTTTTTGGTAAAGCCATAATAATTCTCCTAAATGATTTAATTTTTATAGTAATTTTCCAAGATATTCTACCTACTGCAACAAATTGAAAATATATTATATTAAAGATAGCCAAGGATAAACTAGGATATACAGGGTGTCTCATAATTAGCTGCCAACCCTGAACAGGCCGATTCTATAATCAAAACTAAGTAAAAAAGTTCATATGAACATGGGTCCGGAAATGCTTCCTAAGGGCACAGGGACCCATTGAAGAGGGAGGAATGGAAATCATTTTTTTGCAATATCTCTCAATCGCGTTGTGATAAATGAATGAAATTTGGTATACACAGCTAAATTTTGATGAGCAATTTGATGGACTAATCCATTTATTTCCACAAGGTCCATTGGGGTGGGTACGGGGGGGCCCTTGGTACTTTGCGTGTGTAACTTTTTCATCTTTGACTTTTTAACAAATTGGACAGCAAATTCCGTTTTCCCGAACTGTTTTACGTTAAAAAGGTACTCTTGTTTCAAATCGTTATCTTTAACGGTTTCTGAGAAAATCGCTCTTGAATTAATCCCACTTTGGTCAATTTCATAGTAATTTAAACAAAAAAAATTTTTTTGTTTAAATTTAATCTAATTTTAATAAAAAAATAATAATAAAAAATTAAATTAAATAAAAATTAATCCTTTAAATGGAAAAGAGAGGAAAGGAAAATTATTATTATTTTTTTTTGTTTAAATTACTATGAAATTGACCAAAGTGGGATTAATTCAAGAGCGATTTTCTCAGAAACCGTTAAAGATAACGATTTGAAACAAGAGTACCTTTTTAACGTAAAACAGTTCGGGAAAACGGAATTTGCTGTCCAATTTGTTAAAAAGTCAAAGATGAAAAAGTTACACACGCAAAGTACCAAGGGCCCCCCCGTACCCACCCCAATGGACCTTGTGGAAATAAATGGATTAGTCCATCAAATTGCTCATCAAAATTTAGCTGTGTATACCAAATTTCATTCATTTATCACAACGCGATTGAGAGATATTGCAAAAAAATGATTTCCATTCCTCCCTCTTCAATGGGTCCCTGTGCCCTTAGGAAGCATTTCCGGACCCATGTTCATATGAACTTTTTTACTTAGTTTTTATCATAGAATCGGCCTGTTCAGGGTTGGCAGCTAATTATGAGACACCCTGTAGATTACACAGGTCAAATTTTATAACTGAAGCCAATTTATTTTTCATCTCCAGTCCATGATCTGGAACTTACAACCTATCAGCGATCTATAAATATTAATAGAATCTTCGATAAATAAGAAGTACAACTTAAATTCCATACAAAAGTTTTTCCCTAACATATGATATGGTTCATAACGTCATAAATTTGTGAAAATTGGGTACAAACCAAATACAAATTTTTAAAATCAAATAAAAGTTTATACAGGAGTTATTAGCAAAATTGTTTGTATAGTTCACATTAACACTCACTGTATTTACTGTATTTGATAACAAAACAGAGGTGGTCAGAATGGTTCAATTTTGTGGTCCGATTCATTCAATCTGGATCATCTTTCTGAATTAGTGCAACACAATGACCACAAAATTTTCTATTTAGATTTTTTAAATTATATCATGTTCCGTTTTTAATTAGTTTTTTAATAATTGTAAAATATGAAAAACACATTCTGTTGACATTCTTATGATAACGCTATTTATCCACAGCACTGAAAATGTCTAAACCTTTATAAATCTATAAAGCAACGAACGATTCTATGATTATGGCTCTGATTGGGTTAAGAACAACTTACAATTAGAATGAATAAAGGATATACAGAGTCGGCAACCTATGAACACTGGTTCAATTTTTTGCGATTCAGTTCATTCAGAAGTGAAATCTGGTTCTTCTGAAAGCGTTCTTTGCAAACGACACACTTCTAGTTTTTTGGCAAACGCTTGAAATGAAATATAACGTCTAAATTGCGTTCAAATCAAACTGTTTATTAAGCAAAAAGCAAAGTATGGGGAAAAACTAGCACTGAAAATAGCATCTTAGAAATCAAGTTTACTTTAGAAATGAATAGCGTGCATTGTATAGATTACATTTATTATAAAATTATAGGTATCTTACTACTACTAACCTGGACTCTTTCCAAGTTTCTGCATAAGCAACCTTCAAAGGCTGCTTTCCATTTGAAACTCTCTTTAATGCATCCAATGTATTAAACTCTATGAAGCTACCATTTGGATGAACTATAGTCAACTTATTGTTTGGAAAAACCATTTCTGGGAGATGTGGCAATTGTAAGGTATTTGTGTATCTTAAAACAGAAAGGAAATAAAATAAAACCATTTAATAGGTAGGTACAGAACAACGTACAGACATAGTAAACACTGTTCCTCCAACTTCTCATTACATTTTTCAGTAGTTACACACAAGGAATGGAGAATATGAGATTTTGTGTATTTAATTGTCCAGTCATTAATTTTATACTCTTCAAAGTTTACAGGTAATCTCTGTATATCAATTTCACCTTTAATATTATTCACAGTACACATTTTGAATATGAATTAATTAAAAAATATACATTTAAAATAATAACCCAAAATTACACACCGATTTAAACATTATGTTAAATAAATGTTACTTCTTTAAACTAAATTATCTAAGACACCCATAACCATTAAAATTAACGTGTTATGTATATATTTCAATTTTTT
>NW_019416600.1:0-12646 GCF_000390285.2 Anoplophora glabripennis
CATGACACTTCTTGTTAGCGACCTGCCCTCAGCCTCCTCAGGTAGCCACCCCCGTACCGCCATGACACTTCTTGCATGCCAACACCCACGCATCTCTTGCACAACGACAATGCCCACAAGAAGCCGCTGAAGGAGCGCGCCAAACTCGATGGACGCTGGCCATATGACGTCACTTCCGCTGCAGAAACAGCCTATTATATCTACTTGTAGGGTTTTGAGGGGGACATCTAATGATGACCTTGTCCATGACCTTCACCATGATCTTCAAGGTCATTTCAAGGTCGAGTTTATTTTTTAAATTCGAAACATATCTGACACCAGAAATTAAAAGAGCAGAAAATTTTACATCCGACTATGACCTTGACCATGATCTTCAAGAGCATTTGAAGGTCATTTTAGTTTTTTGTTGCAAAATTCATTTCCGTCTTGCCGAATGGTGTACTTGGGGGTTTTCGAGTGCGCTGATCGCGAATATGAAATTTGAAAAATTGAGAATTTGAAAATATTTAAATCCAATATGGCCGACTAATAAACATTTCAAATATTCATATGGATTAACACTTTGAAAATGCTTCAACCTACGTTAAACCTTACGAGCCGAGTATTCGACATATTGGATCTGCTGTATCGGATTTAATTATTACTAACTTCTGAGCTAGTCTGAGTTGAAAAACATTTGAATAAAAAATGCATGCCGCAAAGGGTTAATGGGTATACTGGAAAATTATGGCGAGACCACATATCAAAAAGAAAAATATGAACAAGATTAAAGTTTTGCATGCAAAATACTAAAATGACCTTCAAATGACTTTTGAAACTTAAGGTCATGATCAAGGTTATATCCGGAAGCAAAATTCTCCGCACTTCTATTCGGTTTCTATTTGAAAAATTAATTTGATCTTGAAATGACCATGCGGGTCAAGGTCACGGTCTATGTCATAGATGGACGTAAAATGGCCCGCTCTTCTCATTTCTGGTCACAAAAGTAGAATTTTGCAACAAAAACTAAAATGACCTTCAAATTACCTTGAAGGTCATGGCGAAGGTCATAGTCGGATGTAAATTTTCTGCTCGTTTCATTTCTGGTGTCAAAAATATGTTTCCGTTTGAAATGACCTTGAAGGTCATTTGAAGGTCATTTTAGTTTTTTGTTGCAAGTTAGAATTTGAAACACCATTAGATGTCCCCCTCAAAACCCTACAACTTTTATTTGAAAAAATTTTTCATTAAGCCCTTAACTTAAGAGATATTCACGTGTATTTTTTAAAATGGGACACCCGGTATACTCAGAATAGAGTCAAAATTCGCTCAATTCTGCTGCAATAGTTTCACTCAGTTGTACTCATACTAATAGATAGAAAATTTTACTCAATCGGGTGTGGACAAAAATTGATACATTATTGAGTAAAATTGAGTGAAATTTGAGTGAATTTTTTTTAAAGGGTGATTCTACACAAAAACTTTGTTAAACACAAATCGATATTCCGCTTGCCGGTATCTTGACACACAAACAAGAAAAATGATATGATAAGGTTAGTTGTTTAACTTTTAACCACTTTCAGGTAAACCAGTTTTACCCCATGATTATGGAAAAAAGCGAACCACTTTGCGCGTCAGTTCAAGGTGAAACTTAACACTCTCTTTTTACCGTGTATAACATATATTACGGGCGACGAAATATTCCTGCCATAAAAGAAATGTGGATAGAACGAAACATCTGTTAATGGAAGCCTTTATTACTCTCTTCACTGCCATATAACGAGATTTTCCCGTTTCCTGAACGATTCCGCAGTTTACTGCAGCTCCAGAGGCATAATTAATAGTGTAACTTGGAGCAGATAACGCGGCAACAAAGCGAAACCTTCACGACACTACATATTAGGCGTCTCCAGTTTCTTGTGTGCTTATGCACATCGGGTTATCTAGGATATTATGCGCTTTTTGCCGGTAACTTAATGTTTGCTCCAGGTAGCTATTAGAAGACGCGAAAACATCGAAGATGGCGTAGCCGCTTGTAAGTGCCGCAGAGTTTACCATTAGTTGGATACTTTGCAGAGCTGAGTTAGTTAAGTTGTTTGCTTTGTTTGGGGTGTTCGAAGGATGGAGTATTAAACTTTCGGGACTGTTACATTCACAAGTTTTGAAATACTTTGAGTGAAAATTTAATAAGATTAATTAAGTTTTGTATAATTTTGCATGAGGATTCCTCCTAACGGACGATTTCAGTTCGCTGAACGCACTTCGGCTCAAAGTTACACGTATTTCATGACCCGACGGCTACAGACAACTGTTATTGCTTCAACTTTGTTGCAGTGTTCCGCAACGAGGTCCCAGCGTCTTGAACGAACGGAAAGGTTCGATTTAGGGAGAGTCTTTGAAATGTGTTTCCGGATTTTTATTCTATTCGATTTTTCAAAAAGTGGCTTGTTGCTCTGACATCGACCTTGATATCACTGAATGAAAGAATGTTATTTTATTAAGTGTTCAAATTGGTTTCCTTACGCTTCTATAAAATCTTTGCTCCACTTCCGAACGAACATTTTGAAGCATTTCGGACGTTATCTGTTTTTTCGATGACTGAACTGGATGGTCGAGTCAACCGCCATAATTGCCGCTGCTGGAGTGATGAAAATCCACGCATTATTCATGAAACTCATACGCAGCATCCGAGGAAATTGAATGTTCGGGCGGTCATACTGGGAGACCATGTCATAGGACCTTTATTCCTACCGGGAAATCTGGATGGAGACATGTGTTTGAAACGAATGATTGTGGAAATACTGGAAAATGATAACGCTTTGCCAGAAGAGGATGTGTGGTTTCAGCAGGATGGAGCTCCACCACAGTATGATACATAGATAGATAGATATTTATTAGTGTTAGTACACGAAAAGTGTTTACACACGTCAAAAAAAGTAATTATAGTATTAATATGAAATCATTATGAAAAAAAAAATAGTAAAATATACAACACAGTACACACACGCGTGTAACAGTGTTGACACGTAACTAGTAAAAAAGAAAATGGTATAAAACAATAAGTACAAGCAATAAATGGTTGTCAAATGTTAAAATAAAATGTTTGTAAGAGGACAACAAAACAAACAAACAGTAAATGATACATGTTAAAATAAGATTATGAGTAATGTAATAAGAAAAAAAACTGAAACAATGCAACTGAAGTGTTCGAAGCCTACGCCTAAGTTAGTCATATTAGGGAGAGATCACTTTTTAAAAATTATTGCGTAGTATAAAATCTTTGGTTAATAGAAAGTGTTTCATTTTTCTTTTAAATAAAGTAGGGTTGAGATGACGTACTGAAGCTGGTAATGCATTAAAAAACTGGAGGATCAGATATGGTGTGCCATTACGTGTTTTACTTAAGCGATGAAGGTTTATGTCATTTTTGTTTCTAGTATTATGAGAATGGATTTGGCTACGGACAGTAAACGACTCTTCATTTTTTTTACGTACAAAAGACACTGGAGTATGTAAGTACATGGTAATGTTAAAATACCAAGTTTCTTAAACTGTGCTCTGCAGTCATCTCTGAATTTTAATCCCGAGATTATGCGAATGGCTTTTCTTTGAGTAGCAAAAACGGTGTCAGCTGAAGATGAATGACCCCAAATCAGGATTGCATAGGATATTTGGGAGTGAATAAGGCTATGATAAGCAGTAATTAACGTTTTTGAGATACTTTGCTAATCAAGTTGCGGATTAAATAGATACCATTGGAGATCTTATTGCAGAGGTAGTGGACGTGCCTGTCCCATTGCAATTTCGGATCCAAATATATTCCCAGAAATTTTACCACATCAGGATTGTTTACATCGTCTATTTCACGCAAGTTCAACATCAATTTTTCGGTCTTAGATGGGTTTAGGCATAAGTTATTTGAAGTGAACAAATGTAATGCGTCATTCTCGATTATTGGAATGTGCACCGTCAGATCATCCAAAACATTACTGGCTATGGATAAGTTAGTATCATCAGCGAAAAGAATCGCGAACACGTCGTTTCTCACAGAAGTTGGGAAATCATTTATATACAGTAGGAATAGTAGTGGTCCCAGAACAGAACCTTGAGGTACCCCGTAATTCAAATTTAATGTTTTTGATTTGTAGTTATGAACCACGTATTGTTGTCTATGAGAGAGATACGACTGAATAAGTGATAGGCTTTCGCGAGTACAGCCATAAAATTGCAATTTGTCAATAAGTATATTGTGATGCAATCGAAGGCTTTGGTGAGGTCAACAAATATCGAACACACATACTTTCCCTCATCAAACCCACTGTTTATAAATGAAGTCAACTTGTCTATTGCAAGTGGGATTGAAGAGATTACTATTTTCTAGATATACAAGAAGTTGTTTTTTCAATATTATTTCGTAGTATGTCGTAGCTGTGCGTGATTTTCTTAATCAGATAGGTTCAATTAAGTGACCTCCCAGATCGCCAGATCTAACGCCCTTAGACTTTTTTTCTATGGGGACACTTAAAGTAGAAAATTTATGCAACACGACCGAACACAGTTGAGGAGCTTCGTCGGCGATATGTTGAAGAATGTCGTCAATTGCAACACCCTGTATAACGAAGTACTGTGTTATTTCACCGTAGTGATTTTTAAATACAAAAGCAATATTTCACAACGTAAAATCAAAAATAACTGTTTAAAACAGCCTGTACTTCTGTGAAAGAAGTAAATATTTCGAAATAGTTGTGTTTTGAATTCAATTCGTTATATTACCAGCAGTATTATCATTATTATGAAATCTGAAAATGCCGGACAAATATTTTAATATGGTTGCCAATCTGTTTCTGGCAATATGCATGTGGTTTTCATATTATAATACACTTCATTCGAATAGGGGAGGTATGTATTTACTAATCACATATTGAATATGTAATATATTTTCATTAATCATTTGCAAATTACAACTGAAAGTAGATATTTAATAATGAATAAATTATTTAATTTGGTAGACTAGAAAACCAAACAAACCATATATGTATGTGTAAGAGACGGACCAGATAGATTTAATATGTTTCATTTCATTGTTATTATTTTGTAATATTGTTCTATTTTCTAAAAAAAAAGTTAAAGGCTATTATATATAGTTTTACCAAAACCGCCTAAAATAACCAGAGTAAGTTCTACTTTCATTTATAAAAATGATAATAAGCATAAGAGGGAGCAAAGTTAAAGTTAAAACACCGCCTTGAGGCGATACGTACAAAATTAAAGGGTTAATAAATCTCTCACTGGACATACGGTAGTGTTATTGGCAAAATTTATGAAAATTAACAAGAGTTCAGGAGTTAAATTTCTATACCCGTCACAAAAAAAACAAGCACACAAAGGAGGTTTAAACTTTTTTCTATTCAATTAAATTACGTCTCAAGGAACACTTGATAAGGAGGATACATCGCGACAAACTGAACTGAGGATCAAGTATGCTAGAGTGTTACTCTACGCGTCAAGCATAATTTTAAGATAATAATTGAAGTGTTGTATATTTTGGCATGCCGACTTTTGCGATAAATTTCAATAATAGTCGAAATAAAAATATGAGTTAATTTTTTCTTAGGGATTTTTTAGAACTGTAAAAAATTTTGTACTAGTTTTTTAATTGTGATAAATAGACCTCTTTCCACTAACAATTTCGTTGTTTATCCGACAAAAAGGTCTTATTAGCCGTAGTAATTTATTCAAGATAAATAAAGGAACATAAAATATTCGGATTCAAAGTTGTGTGATAAGAACCAGCATCTAACACTACACTGTAAAAAAAATTTCACTCAATTTTACTCAATAATATATCGATTTCTGTTCACACCTGATTGAGTGAAATATTCACTCTAGTAGTATTAGTACTATTAAAATTTGATGAGGAAAACTATTACAACAGAAGTGAGTGAATTTTACTCAAATCCAAGTTCCTGCTACTACCAAGTCAGTAACTTTTGACTCTATTCTGAGTATGTAAAACCAATTAAAAGTTGACTTTTTCTCTAAATTTAACTATTATTGAGTAATGTTTTACTCAAACTTGGTTTATATTCCCTTTAAATTTTAATTTAAATATAGTAGAAAATTAAACACTCACCAGTTAAATCCACAGTTTGCCAGAGTCCAGAGACAGTTATTTTGTCATCCCATGAAAATTTTCCGCTACCATCAGTATAAAGCAGTTCCAAATCAGTTTCCAGTGGCCCCATAAATAGTCTGCGAGGCCTCTACGTAGTTTACAGCAAAGAAAACTTCAAATTTTACAACGTACCAGGTACCTAAAACACAGTGCACTATAATATTGCTAGCTATCGCCAATAAATCATGCTTTCTCTCGCATCAAATCTTTGCAAAGTATAAATAACAAACNAGTGTCTGATCTCTGGAATTTTTTCCTTGTTGGCCTGTGATTGAGTAAAATTGAGTGAAATTTGAGTGAAATTTTTTTACGCTCTATTATTTTGTAGACGGTGTTAAAATTACAAAGAAATTGAGTTTCAATTTGAAGAAGTCATAGTCTCCAAATACGTGCTTTGGTTGTCATTTTCCTAGCACAAATTACTATTAAATTGTAGACTTTAAAATTTCTCTCCACAAACTTAGAAAACTACGTAGTGATACGGTTTCAACATGGTCAATATGGTACTGAGAGCTTGTCTGAACTCTAAACTTTGTAGGGCAAGCGTTTTAACTTTTACGTATTTTCCTAACTTTTATATTTAGTGGTCCTCTTAAGAGCTACGTATCCTCGAACTTTACAATCATTGTTTCTCGAACCGTAGGAGCAATGCAACGTTGACAAGTTGATGTATTCGTGTTGATTTGTTATTTTCATGAACGGTGTTTTTCATTTAAGGAGGTTTATCTGATTTGGAATTGACGAACAAATATTTATAAAAAAATTAATATAAGCATAATATAATTATAAAATTATATAAGCATATGACGAAAATCCTCAAAAGAAATTATGACTATAGTCTATTTAGAAATGAAAGAGAGTAATAAAAGCTTATTATGTATGCAAATCGTAAGTAAATGTAGTACTGGTGCTTATATTCAATATTTTTATATTATGTATTATCGGTATAGATGAGGTGTACTTTTAAAAAAACTTTCTGTGACCGGGTTGTACTAAATTGTAGCAGGTAGCTAAAATTTAATCCCCGATAATCCGTCTTTGTCTATGCCGCTTCAATTTCTCGGTCCATTTCTCTTATAAGTAAACAATATAAAAACAGCATTTCAAAACATGAGGCTACTTTAAGCATCATAACCGGGTTAAGAGGNAAAAATGATAATAAGCATAAGAGGGAGCAAAGTTAAAGTTAAAACACCGCCTTGAGGCGATACGTACAAAATTAAAGGGTTAATAAATCTCTCACTGGACATACGGTAGTGTTATTGGCAAAATTTATGAAAATTAACAAGAGTTCAGGAGTTAAATTTCTATACCCGTCACAAAAAAAACAAGCACACAAAGGAGGTTTAAACTTTTTTCTATTCAATTAAATTACGTCTCAAGGAACACTTGATAAGGAGGATACATCGCGACAAACTGAACTGAGGATCAAGTATGCTAGAGTGTTACTCTACGCGTCAAGCATAATTTTAAGATAATAATTGAAGTGTTGTATATTTTGGCATGCCGACTTTTGCGATAAATTTCAATAATAGTCGAAATAAAAATATGAGTTAATTTTTTCTTAGGGATTTTTTAGAACTGTAAAAAATTTTGTACTAGTTTTTTAATTGTGATAAATAGACCTCTTTCCACTAACAATTTCGTTGTTTATCCGACAAAAAGGTCTTATTAGCCGTAGTAATTTATTCAAGATAAATAAAGGAACATAAAATATTCGGATTCAAAGTTGTGTGATAAGAACCAGCATCTAACACTACACTGTAAAAAAAATTTCACTCAATTTTACTCAATAATATATCGATTTCTGTTCACACCTGATTGAGTGAAATATTCACTCTAGTAGTATTAGTACTATTAAAATTTGATGAGGAAAACTATTACAACAGAAGTGAGTGAATTTTACTCAAATCCAAGTTCCTGCTACTACCAAGTCAGTAACTTTTGACTCTATTCTGAGTATGTAAAACCAATTAAAAGTTGACTTTTTCTCTAAATTTAACTATTATTGAGTAATGTTTTACTCAAACTTGGTTTATATTCCCTTTAAATTTTAATTTAAATATAGTAGAAAATTAAACACTCACCAGTTAAATCCACAGTTTGCCAGAGTCCAGAGACAGTTATTTTGTCATCCCATGAAAATTTTCCGCTACCATCAGTATAAAGCAGTTCCAAATCAGTTTCCAGTGGCCCCATAAATAGTCTGCGAGGCCTCTACGTAGTTTACAGCAAAGAAAACTTCAAATTTTACAACGTACCAGGTACCTAAAACACAGTGCACTATAATATTGCTAGCTATCGCCAATAAATCATGCTTTCTCTCGCATCAAATCTTTGCAAAGTATAAATAACAAACCACATGACTTACCTGTACAGAAATAAGCGTAATCCAATCACTTGTAACTTAAATATTTCACTATTTTCACGAGCTCTGACAAAATCTGTCAAATGAACAGCCATTTTCATTCCTGTTTATATATAAGAGATGCCCCTGTCTGATAGGCAACAAAAAATATAAGGAGACGTACTCAGTATTGCATAGATCAAATAAAGTTAGTTATAAGGTTATTTTTTTATATAATTATTCCTTATATTGTTTGTAACCTGAGTCGAAATAAAAGGCAAATTGTGTTATTAAAATATTCTTTGTTATGGAAAACATATTACATATAAAAAGGTATTCTTAATTTGAGTTTATTAAGTCTTCAAGTATAAAGTCATAAGTATAACAAATTTTTGAATAAACACTATTGAATTTGAAACTTATTCATTCCAAAGTATATTGCATTGTACTAGTTTGTGTGTAAATATAGAACCGACTCCTGGAGTTTTCTGATATTGTCTGGTATGTAACAAGTGTCTACTAACAGCTGGCCAGGGATAAGAAAGTACAAGGTAAGACATAAAAGATGGTAGAGGTTTGTATGGAACAATTTACAGCTTAATTAAAAATTAAAATTAAAATCAACACACACACACACATTGAAATTATATTTCAATATACAGTACGCGCCTAAAGTATGAAATAAATTCAGTAAAAACGAAACAAATTTTTTTTGGGAAAAATCCTCGAACAGGTCGATTTTTAATTTATAAAAAATACATATTTTAGTACAAAAGGCGATTTTCAACCGTCATTTGTTTTCGAGTAATGACGTCATCGACATTTTTTTTAAATAGCTTAAATAATTTTTTTTCTTGGTTCTGAAAGATCATTTCATTGTCGATCCGACAGTATTAAAATGTTGCCATCTTACATAGGAAAGTTTTCGAGTAAATGACGATTGAATGTTAGAAAACCCAAATCAATTAAAATAAAGCAAAAATGTTATCAAATTTAGATTTTCGAAATGCCTGAAGTTTTTTATGGATCACGTAGGTGTAAATCTTTACAGTGTCACTGTCATACATACTTTCTAAGTATTTTAAGCGATATAAAAATTATTGTTGAATTTAAAGTATTATGGCACCTTTAACTGTCATACAAAGAATTGAAATTTTAATTCTTGTTGGATGCGGGGATAAGACTAGAACACAGCAGGAAGAAAAACATCCAGATCGCCGTATCAGCCAATGAAAAACAATGAAATTAGTCAGACCACAGTGCTACGTATCCTGAGACGATCCCGACCGCCGCCGCTTACACTTTTGTCCTGGACGTCCAAGCGTTAGTGAAGATCACAAACAGAACATTTTGATAAGTATGCTAGATAATCCTCATAATACTTCACGATTGGTTGCATTAAACAATGAAATTAGTCAGACCACAGTGCTACGTATCCTGAGACGATCCCGACCGCCGCCGCTTACACTTTTGTCCTGGACGTCCAAGCGTTAGTGAAGATCACAAACAGAACATTTTGATAAGTATGCTAGATAATCCTCATAATACTTCACGATTGGTTGCATTAAACAATGAAATTAGTCAGACCACAGTGCTACGTATCATGAGGGAGGAAAAATACCATCCCTACAAAATTCAACTTGTGCAGCAACTCAATGAAGACGATTCCGACCGCCGCTTACACTTTTGTGAAATTATGATGGATTTATGTCAAGTAAATAGAGATTTACACCGGCACATACTTTTTTCAGACGAGGCCACGTTTTGTCTCAATGGTACAATGAACCGTCAAACTTGCAAGTATTGGAGTCCGGAAAACCCTCATTGGATGGCAGAGACACATACCCAACACCCACAGAAATTAAATGTGTGGGCTGGAATAGTTGACTACAGAATAGTAGGGCCTTTCTTCTTTGAAGGAACCCTTACAGGAGAATATTTAGAGTTTTTACAAAATGACCTTGTTCCAGCGCTTACGGTAATTTTTCCTAGCGATAATGACCCTGATATTCCTGATGACACCATATGGTTTCAGCAAGACGGTGCACCTCCGCACTATGCGCGCCCTGTTCGAGATTTTCTGGACAATTGTTTTCCTAGAGGGTGGATCGGCAGACGAGGACCGATAGAATGGCCCGCGAGATCCCCAGATCTTACACCCCTGGCTACTTAAAGTCCAAAGTGTACGTTAATAGATCACATAATTTAGAAGAACTCCAAAATTGTATTATAGATGAAATACACAGAGTTACCCCAGAAACAATTCATAATGTGCAAGAAGAATTTCTGCACAGACTTGCGTATTGTCAAGAAGTAGGTGCGTGGCAATTCGAACACTTAATTTAGGTAGAAAACTTAATGAATTGTATTTGCTTGACATAGGAATTATTTTCTTAATGATAAAATTTACGTTTTCTAACATTCAATCGTCATTTACTCGAAAACTTTCGTATATAAGATGGTAATATTTTAATACTGTCGGATCGACAATGAAACGGTTTTTCAGAATCAAGAAAAAAAATAGGGGGTTGCTATTTAAAAAAAATGTCGATGACGTTATTACTCGAAAACAAATGACGGTTTCGATCCGTTCGAGGATTTTCCCAACAAAATTTGTTTCGTTTTTACTGAATTTATTCCATACTTTAGGCGCGTACTGTATATACTGTTTATTTTACTTCCTAAAGTATTTGAAATATATCAAATACCGCTGTTCTAAGGTAAAACACTGGTTAATAAGGCACACCTATAGAATCAGACATGCTGTTTTGCGCGAGTAGTATCTCGTGCGTAAATTTGTTGTTCCCCATGTAAATTAACGCGAGACCAAGACTTCCCCGTTTCTGGATATCCTTTGTAGGGGAGCATTAGGGAGGACTCAGTCATATTTCAGCGTTAGTTCGCGAGCGCGGTGGGCGGTTTTGAGGAGGAAAATTACTCCTTAGCCGTTTCTAACGCCGCCACGCCGCAGAGGCAATTAATAACTCATATACTTAAATATAGCGATTCGCCAGGGAGTCAGCACGCACTTTATGTATAAGGGAATATTTAATTACCGCTCCTAGTCAAACTCCGAACAGATCAGATAAAAGGTAACGGGCTAGAACAACCTTTTACTTAATTACGTGTCAGCTGCTGTGTTCTCGAACATGAAGTTATTCGCAACAAAGTCAACATCTCCTCTTTTGAGGGGCATAAACAAGTCAGTCCGAGGCGCCGGATAAGATCTCGCAGCCTACTTGGCTTGGGAGGGAACTGGGGCGTAGGTGCCAACTTGATGTTTACTCCTTTGCAAGGGAACGACGGATAGTTGGCAAATGCAAAGTTCGCTTGAATTCAAAGCACAGGTTATGTTACAGGGGTTTGGGCGGAAACCGGGGTTGTTACACTGTAAAAAAATTTCGCTCAAATTTCACTCAATTTTACTCAATAATGTCCGATTGAGTGAAATTTTTATTCTATTTGTACGAGTATGAGTACAAATGTAGATTTGAGACATTATTTTTACAATATCTCTCCTAATTTGAAAGTTCAGCATTTGCAGAACACTCTGTATAGCGCCTAATTAATTTCAACGCTGTGTATCTTTAATTAATCATTTATGAGTGATTTATTTTTGCACGCAATATTTAGTTAATTAAAAACCAAGTCTAAGTAAAAAATTACTCAATAATAGTTCAATTTAAATCATATTAGGGAAAAAGTCAACTCTAAATTGATTTTATCGAGGATTTTATATACTCAGAATAGAGTCGAAAGTCACTCAATTGATAGTTAGTACTCGGATTTGAGAAAAACTCACTCATTTCTGATGCAATAGTTTCGCTCAGTTGTACTCATACTAATAGAGTGAAAATTTCACTCAAGACAGAAATTGATACACAGGCCGACAAAATTTCAAAAAAAAAAATCCAGAGATCAGACACCACGCTTCCGAAGGCATTTGGCGCGCTGAATCCGAATCTGGCCTCAGAATTGATCCATCACCCTAGGTTTCCGAGATATTCTAACCTAAAAGTGCAAAATACACGTACTTTTGCTATATTCAAGGTTATGTAACTTGGCGAAAAAAATTTTTTTCTCAAAACTGAAAACATCATTGGAAACGACTATCTTTCCCCTTCAAAACGCATTTTTTTATTTGG
>NW_019416600.1:15868-55131 GCF_000390285.2 Anoplophora glabripennis
AGTCGAATTTTACTCTGCTGCACTAGCACGTCTTCGTATATTCAGCTCTAAGACTGGATTGATCTGTCACAATACACTGGCTCCTGCCCTATGATGTATCCAGTAAAATATACTAATGTACACCCATTACCTGTTAGCATTAGTGTTACCCGATAATTACCTGAAACGAAATATTACCACGCCCATGGCCGGTTCTTATCTCGGGGTTTTATTACTCTTTCATTTCCAAACAGACTGTAGTTTGAATACCTAAGAGACGAGATATTAATAAAATAATTTTTCACGATTTGGTACAGAGTCTTATGAGAATGCAGATTTTTTTGGTCTTTCCACGTAGAATGCGAAGCAATTGACAAACAGTTTTTACAGCAACTTGTATAAATAGGAAACCGATATCTAAGGAACCGTATCACAGCTCGTAGAAATCGATTAGGTACTTGTAAGATACATAATTTATAATAATTCTCCTTCAAACTGTCGTTGTTAATTAACTTAACGTCCATATGCGTGATAGCGATTCGCGAAGTAGCGTATTATTTGAAATTCTCAGGTGTGACATATGATATATATTTCAAGATTAGGCATCCAAACAAAGCCAGCCAAGTGCAACGTTACCACCAAATCTAAAGGCTTACTACTTTAGCCCCTAGCGAATGCACAGAAACTCTCGTTAGACTTTTAGACGTACCTCCGTACCTGATAAACCTGCTTAAGTGTCTATATGTGTTTAATAAATAGTTTTAGTGAACTATGATGTATTCAAGTAAAATATAACGGTTTACTTGAATAGCGGAGTGGGGGATATGTTAAAAGTGTATGGCAAGTCAAAATAAAAACTAATAAATTACTGAAATATAATATAAAAACACAAACAAGGGGTTGTTTAAATTCAAACATTGAACGCCCTGTATCTTTGAAACCAGCAACATTTGTATAAGGCATATTTGGCTCAATCGACTTATTTTGGCCACCAGTATCTCCAGCTTCGAGATTTGCCAACCTTCCGCAGACACCCTGTATATTGTAAATAGATGTTTAAATTTTACCCTGATTTCAAAAAGATCATTTGGTACGGAAGGGCGGCCCCGAATAGAGACAAATAATATAAAATAGAACAGTGACGAGATTCCGATCCAGTTTTTGCTGAAAACAAGTCGCAGAAGTTCAGGAACGGGAGCGGCAATCGTCTTTCAATTCGAGGAATGTAAAAACTTTCCGAGTTCATCACGGAGCGACAAGCAGCTGCGGCGGGATGCGGCGAGGATTATTTAAATATATTGTGGGAGGTTTAAGGGAAGTATGGAAATGAGGAAACAATCAAGATTTAGTGAACGCCTCGATGATTGCTTGGTTTTAGCTGGGACGCGGAAATCTTCTCCGCGTTCAGTGGTTATTACAACTTTTCCCAAAACTACCGCTTCGATTCGTTTTTCCGGTGCTCGTTTTCTATGCGGTTTGAGACGGTAGCTTTTAATTGCGAACGGTGGAGGAGAGAAGTCGGCAACATTTATCAATTCGTCAAACGACCCTTCCCGGCACTTTTATCTTAAATAATTGTTTACGGAATACAAATCGATTCCCGTTACATTATTCAGTGAATTAAATGAATAAAGGACAATTACTTTGGCGAAAGACAGGTAGATGGCGACCTAATTGGACTTAAGCTGCCTCGACAGCTGCAGATGACTTAATCACCCTAGGAATCGAAAATTCGGGATATATCGGGATGAAAAATGACTTCGGAATTAAATTTTAATTAGTTTTCTCTTGAATTTGCATGGCCCTCAACTGCGGAATATAATCTTTCCGCTGTTTCATCTACAACGTTTTTATATCTTTGATGAAGTGGTATGACTTTTGCTTCTACGAGTAGTCTAATTATGCTACAAATTACCGTCTGTAGGACTATGATCTTCGTAAAATTACGATTGCCAGAAGTAGAAATTTTTTATGCACGGGCATCCTATGGCTGGTTGCTCTGGATGTTTTATACATCCATTTGTTATAACATGGATATCCATAACGATAAATTCACATTAATCATAAGTCATTTTTTGGGAACATCCATCATCCTTCACTACTTTTAAGGGTTTTTATCTACTTTTATACATTTTCCAACCAATTTCTTCTATTTTCATTTATTAATTTCCTTTACCGTGAACAAATTTTTTAGTCCAACAACTTCTACCTCTTGATCATGCCGCTCGTCTTCAATTCTCGCAGATTATTCACCAATACAGAGCTGATGTTATGAATTTCCACAAGAAAATTATTTTCAAGGATGAATCGTGTTTTACGACACGGACATCTCCATGTTATAGAAAGACACTTTCAGAATAAATTTAGTTTAAACGTGTGAATTGGTTTTATCAGTAACATTCTACTTGGTCTTAATAGATTACTAAATCGTACTTTAGTCACAATGTAAGAGAACATTTAAATGACGAAGCTGATGGAGAGGCTGGGGGCACGATGCTCCAATTCACTGGCCACCACGTTCACCTGACTTAAATCCCTGTGATTTTTTTTTATTTAGGAGGCCTTAGAACAGAAAGTGTACTCTGAGTGTTGATAGTGAGGGACAACTGCGGAACAGGACTGAAGACGATGTTCACAATTTGCAGAATGAAGCAATATTGGCACGAGTACATTTTAACATTTTGCTTGGAATTAATTTATGTAGGTATAACAGAAATTCGAAAAAAGTACAAAAATTTTTTTAAGCTAAGAAAATATTAGATTGGAAATTTTTAATAAACTATTTTATTTACTTAAATTTTAATTTTGAAAATTAATACACCTACTTTATTTAAAAAAAATACAATTGTAATAAATTAGTATAAATATTTGTTGATAAAAGAATTTAAAAATACAAAATTTTATGTTAAAAAGTAATACATTTCCATATTTTAAAAAAGCTCTAGAATTTTAAATTAAAAAAAAAGAAGAATAAAAACCTGGCTGAGAAATACTAAGGTACAAAATCATCTCAATGGCCTAGCAATGATGAGTATACACAGAAAGTTTATTTTTGATAACCATGAAGATTTTATTTAAAGTGGTCGACAAATCCGAGATTATATTTTACCTAATTTCTTAATTTTTTTAGTTATTTAAATTTTTTTATGTTATTTTTGCATTAAAAAGATTTTATTAAAAATATTTTTAAAACAAATTATTCACTGTCCCGATTTCTATCTATACTTAATTTATATTTCTCCCATCCTCTCTCTCTCTCTTATCTTGACCCCCCCCCCTTAGCCCATTGGCGACGTCCTTGAACAGTACTTATGAGAAAACAGTCTATTATAAGTTATTTTGTTTGTTTTGTTAAATAAATTACGTAATCATTTTAAATAGCAGATTCAAAAAACTTTTACCAACATAAAAATTTTACAAAAGGGAAAAATTGTAAACAAACCTTTCATCTTTAAGTGAAAAAAATAGAAGCTATAACACGACTCCCGACGAAATTATAAGCGGATTAGTTCAAGGGAAGGGTTTCACAGCTCCTTTAATCCATTTACTTCGTTAAGTGACGTCTACAGAGTGATCCACAATTTATCCAAAAAGATTTGGGAATAGAATGTCATGAAAAATGGAGTTAATATCGTAAAGAAAATCTTTGTAAAATCCTTACAGTTTCCGAGAAAAAAATTATTGAATTTGTAGTATTTTCAACTCTTACATCGCTGGATTAGCGGTTTCTAGCGTCATTCGCGTTGTGCGAAATTCGCTGTCTTTCCACGTTGCCCCAGGCGATTCCCAATACTGAAATCCGATTTCAGTGTTAACATGATGTGAACATAGGCTGCTGTGTGACAGATTTAAAATGCAGTTTTTTCAGACTAGCAGGATACTCAGTAGTTTATCTTTTTTATTTACATTTTTCATACCAGTGTTGACAGCATATCTACTGGGTTCCTTCAATATACGAGTTCCTAGACATGGGTCTCGTGGTGATTGCATGTTCTATTATGGAAATGCTAAAACCAACATACCTCTTAAATCTCCCATCTATGTCATGGCAAATAATTATAATTTAATATCTATGCAGTGTGATATACTGTATTGTACTGTAGTGTATTGTAGTGTACTGTACTGTACTGTACTGTACTGTACTGTACTGTACTGTACTGTACTGTATTGTACTGTACGTTAATAATTTGTTATCTGTAGCACTGATTTTTTTTTAATTTACTGAAGAAACTAGAACGTATTTTGTAGTCTATATATCTATGTGTATTTATTTAGAATTATGATTTTTTTATATTTTTAATGTCTATACTTGAATGTTGATACACCTTTGTCCTGTAATTGGAACATTTGTTCCGTTGGGCAATAAATGCATTATTATTAATATTTTGCGATAGTGTTTACATTAGTTTTTCAAGTGTCAAAAATGATTTACGTGTTAGCAACTTGAGTTTATGTATATCGTTTTAATTTATGATGAAGCAAGACAACATTTGTGTTAGTTCGTAGAAACTGGGTAAGACGAGCTCTAATGTATTTGCACGTCAGTGGACAAAATTTTGAACAGTTGTTGTAATATCAGGCATGTCAAATTATTTTATTAATTAAATAAAATAAAATATTAATTTCATTAATTAATAATAACAATTGCGGCAAAACAGTTGAATTTGCTGATATAAAATAGGCGTTATAAAATTTTATTTATGTATGTCTTAAGGAAATTCTTTAAATTTTTTGTCCGTTCAGTTTTTATTACACTTTGCTGCCGTGCCGGTCGCCGACTGCATTTGCTTTGCGCAAGGTCAAGTTTTACAGTGGACCAGTTTCCAGTGCCGTGCAGAAATGTATTTTTAAATCATTTTCGAACTGCTCTTTTTGATTTTTTTTACAAAATTGTATTTGTCAGAGTCCATTTGTCTGTTCAATTAAATTTTTCAAGTTCTGTAAATCGAAGTATTAGTGTACTAAATTTTAATAAAATCTTACAAAGCATTTCAAAGCTATTTGAGCAAAAAACATTTTTTTTATCAAATTTGATACCCTCTGGCACCTAAAGCGGGTCACTAGGGGTTATTTTAATTTCACATTTCTCGAATATTTTCTATTATCTCGTCTTCTCCCATTCTCCCTACATATATATCTTTTGTGGTACTTCAAGAAATTACCAACTAACATCACTTATCACTTCCCTTTACGATATTACGTCTTTCAAGCAAACTATGCCGATCAAATCCGTTCGGAATAGCTCCTGCCATATGCCAAAACTCCCACTTGTTATATCTGCCTCGCCCCCACGATGAAAAATGGCGGTCGAGTTAATCTAGCAAAATATCGTTACGGCGTTACATTCGGAATTAATGCCTCAAACATTAATTAGCCAGCTTACCGCCACCAGGAGGCCATATTACTAGTAATCCGGTTAAGGTGAGCTCGCGTCCAATGAGGCAGGCGTCGCTGCCGTCGCAGGCGTCCGACCTGCGACCGATAAGTGGATTACAGGACGATCTGCGCCGAGCAAATTTGACCGATGTCCGACGTAGCATTTGTTATGGCTTAAATTTGGGTCGTGCCGCGGTCAGTCGGTCACCCTAGCAGTTGTGGAAGTCCCCGAATGATATGCAAATTTGCGATGGAATTGTCCTTGATATTTGCACCAATATCACAAGGACAATATGTTTGTATTGAGCGAAATTAGTTAGTAAAAAATTATAAAGTTTTATATTAAAGTTATAGTTGTGGTTATCATAATTATGTTTAAATTCTTTAATGGTGCGGGAATGTTGAGTAGAGACTAATAATACCTTTAATTAAGGTAATGTAAGAATTTTTCATTTTTGAGATGTATGGCCGATTTCTGCAAACAAAATACTCTCTTAAACGATGTTGAACTCCCCCAAAATAAAATCCCGTAAGTCAAATGACTATTTATTAGAGAAAAATAAATAGATCTAAGAAAATCTTGAGATAAGCAATTTTTAAGTTGTGGTGCTACAAATATTTGAGTAGATAATTTTAAACACAAAATGTCAACATGTGCTTTCCAGTTTAAGTAATTGTCTAGCATTATACGTAGCACTGGCGGAAAACTAATAGTCCGTCTATCGGAAGTGAAGATAATGTTTTGTATTTTAGACTCGTTTAACTTTAGTTTGTTGG
Source organism: Anoplophora glabripennis (assembly GCF_000390285.2). Taxonomy (NCBI): domain Eukaryota; kingdom Metazoa; phylum Arthropoda; class Insecta; order Coleoptera; family Cerambycidae; genus Anoplophora; species Anoplophora glabripennis. The sequence goes on from NW_019416600.1 coordinate 22,001, forward strand.
CTGAGAACCAATCTTTAGCTTTATGAAATATGGAAACATTAAATTGAGTATCACTATTTGATAAGATCGTAGTGTCATCAGCAAATAATACGCAATGACCAGCAAGAGCACTGGAAAGGTCGTTAAAACAAGCGGGAAAACGTAAGGGCCCCAAGACAGATCCTTGAGGTACACCATTATTTATCTTTACCATCGCAACTAACAAACTGTTTTCTATTTGTAAGATAAGATGCAATCAAATTAAATGCACTAGATCGAACTCCATAAAACTTGAGTTTACGAAGAGGTATGACAGCAGACACTGAGTCGAAAGCTTTGTATAAGTCACAGGTGATTGCTTCAGTATGAGGCCTTGATTAAAGCCGTCAACAACTATACCAATAATCTCAGCTATTGCACTAATTGTCGACAATTCTTACAAAAACCGTACTGTTCACTAGAAAACAACTGTTTACATTCTAGATATAATGACAGGTTATCCTTTATAATAATCTCTAGTACTTTGAACAAGTAAGGAACAATAGCAATCGGTCTGTAATTATCAGTAGAATCAGTGTCAGCTTTTTTAAACATAGGAAACATTTTAGTTATTTTGAAAACATCAGGCCAAACATATATCAATAGTAAAAAAAATATTAAAAATCTATAATGCACAATGAATAAAACAAAAAATAACAGATTAACAAAACTTACATAACGACAAAAGTACAATTAAAATAATCAAGACTAAAAATAATTAAAAATTTAAAAACATGGTGGTAGGACTTAGATAGGTGCACCGAATAAAAACAATATTCGAGAAGATATTTTCTGATACTTAATTTAAATTTACAAGAGTTTTCTCTTTTACGGCATCAGGTAAAATATAGTAAACATTTAGCTGAGGTGCATTTCTGGATGATAGATTTAGTCGAAAACGAGGCGGTCGCAAATAACTAGTCTGTCGAGTATTATGATAATGTACGTTAGAGTTACAAACAAACGTATTAATATTTTTGTGTATTTCCAAAAGCTGGTAAAATATAAAAAGAGTAGGTAAAGGCATTACCCTCAGTGTTTTAAAATAAGGCTGACAGTGGTCCAAAAACTTTGCGTTAGTAATAAACCGTATAATCTTTTTTTGCATTCTAAATATATGTATAGCAGAGAAAGAGTTACCCCAGAGAGTAATACCGTAACAAAAATGAGAGTGGAACAATGAAAAATATACTTTTAAGAGAGCACTTTGACTAAAAGTTGGTTTTAATTTACGAATAATAAAAGAATAAAGTAACAGTATTTTCTTTAAAGAATGAACGTGAGATGACCAACATAACCTATCATCAATAGTCAAACCCAATAATTCTACTGTGGATCCATTTGTAATATTATTATCCGAGGAAAACATTATACGTTGAGTTTTATCCAAATTTAATTTAAGATTATTATTTGTTAACCACTCATTGGCTTTATTTTCCAATACATTTACATCAATTTGTAAGGAAACTGCATTATTATTGCTACAAATCAAGGATGTATCATCAGCGTAGAGAATACACCTCTCAGGAGACAAATAGAGAGAAAGGTCATTCATATAAATTATAAAGACTAGGGGCCCCAAAACCGAACCTTGAGGTACCCCGCTCTCTAGTGCAGTTAGATCAGATCTATCATTTTTTAGAGCAATACATTGCTTCTGGAAATAAGGAATAGGATAGTCAGCGGCTGTGTTATATATGCAGCTATGGATTTTATTATTTTACTGTTAATATTGTAACTGTCTTAACTCTGTATGCGAAGCTTTTAATTTCCAAATTGCTTCATTCATGTCAGATTCAAGAATCCCGAACATAAGGAAAGAAACAGGTGGTTTACGTATCTTTTCCAGATAGATATTGGCACCTAAATTAGGAATATCAATCGAATTATGTATGACATTTGAAACATTAACAAAAAAATTATTGGGAAAAATATAAATAGCATAGAATAGAAGCTGTAATTAAACCAAAATCAAAACAGGAAAGGGTTAAAGTTAAAGAATGTCTAAATCTTGTAAAATTACAAGTTGGAATATCAAAATTAAAAGCTTTCAAGTAAGTGGTATTGTAATAAAACGTACTGTTAAGTTAGAAAATCAAAAATAAAAATGCTGTTAATTCATGAAAAATAAAAATGAAATTTCAAGATTTTTGTTTCATTAATTATTAAAAAATATTAAAAAAAAATTAAAAGAAAAACGATTGTATAGCAGTGTGTATAAATTGTACGAAAAAAATTTTCTTACGTATGATTTTTTTCATTTTTTCGATATTTAACATTCTTAAGAATTTTTGATAAAAAAAAAACATTTTCAATAAAAAAATTGATCCTTTATCCTTTAATTGACTTTTAGCAAAAGTGACAATTTCAATCATTCGGATCACAATGAAAGAGAATCATAGCTGTTTGAACTCCCGAGGTTTTTTTTGGGATGCCAATATAACAATAATAGTCTGACGAAGCCTCTGCAATTTAGTGTTGCAAGTAGGCACCTTCTGCGACAAATCCTTGCTAGTGTTTAACTTTAGAACGGCGTACGTGCACGTACGGCACAAACAAAGTATTCACGGGGCCGCCACGGGATTTATTAAATGCACGCCGCTAGCTTGGAAATTTAATTTAACTTTAAAGATGCAATTAATTACATACACAATGCGTCGCCCGGCGAGATAGAATAAACTAATAAATTTTTGTTTGCTGCTGCGGTGTTAAATGAAAATTTACCGTTGCAAGCGTAATTTTGCAGGTGGTATCTACATGTTTCCCGTAATATAGCTCGGAACGTGCGGGAATATACGAGGTTACGCTCTGTTGGGGCTGGACCTGGTTTTTTAGGGCTTTTAATGTGGCACGGACACAAAATGTACTAAATAAAAATAGTACTTACATGCAAAAAGTAGCTTATGAAAAATTAATTTTGTTACCTTTACCACTGCATATGTATAGAAGTAGTTTCGGCACTGATCTCATTCAGTCGTTTTCAGAGTCCTTGGATACCTACAGAAGCGCTAATCAGGACCGTAATTTTTATTTGTACAGGAAAGCGTATATGTTTTTCTTGGAAACACAAGATATTACAAGAAGGGATTGAATTTTCAAGAAACAGTGTGGGCCCTTTCTCGTGGCTGGGAAACCGTAACATATACAGGGTGCTTCAAATTAGAAAAAATCTGCGCCCTTTCAGGGTCATTAAAATGAACCAAACACATCAAAGATATCTGCTGCCGTTCCTGAAATATTATGAATAAACTGAAAATAGCGATTTTAGAAGATGCCACCTGGCGTCCTTATTTCACAACAGTCGAAAGAAAATTTCTACAGACACTAGTTTCCATTATGCAACATTCAATTGTTTTTGTTCTTATTGGCGCCATATTGGATTTTGAGTAACAGTAACAGATAGAGGATAAAACTACGAACATGTCAATGTGTGACACTACTATTTTATTTAAAGAATAACCCATAAAATTCAGGAAAATCAATAATTTATTTAAAAAATTAATAAAATGTAGCTTTTCTTGACATAAAACAAAAATCCATCAACATTTGGACATATTCGAAATTTGCTAGCGCTTGCTGCCTTATTTTAGACTAGGCGGTATCTGTTTTGAATCGTATATCCGCGGAGATTTTTGTCTTTTTGGCTTTCAAACTAGAAATGAAAATATTTCTATGCGCATAAAAAAACGTGGGCTTAACTTTTGGCGGCACAAGATGTTAAAAAAATTCGAAAAATGTCATATTTTTCTTCCTATTTAATTATGTATCTTTTCAAGAGTTGATTTTTAGGCGAAAATGGAAGAGGAAAAAAATGTTTGTAATTAAATTTTACAAAATACGACTAGTTACACACCGAATGAATCATGATTATAATCGTAAAAATCGAAAAAGTCGCCAAAAATGGGGTTAAAAAACATTACTTTTTAGGGAATTTTTTAGGGGTCTTTAAGTTGGGTATAGGATCTTCATACTCAAGAAAAGTTCATCAAAATCGGACCTATAGATTTTGCATTATAATTTTGTAATCCAGATTTTGAAAAAAAAATTTGCAAATTTTCAAAATTTTGCACAGCAAAAACCAAGGCCCTTAGATACTTGAAAATTTAATCACATATAGAAGGGCTCTTAAGCTTTCAAACGCTTTTTGAAAAATTCGAATCCGTCAATTAGGAGAGTCCTGGCGCTTGTTTAAACATTGGTCGAATTTGTGTACTTATAAAATATTCAATCAAATCAAATTTTTCAAAGCAGGTTTTAAAAGTAAATGGAAAGACGCTTCTTTAAAAAAAAACAGTTATAGCCGATCAAAGTTAACCTTCATTTACACTAAATGTACAGGGACATCCGGGCTAATTTTTCGAAAAATACCTTTGGTATTCCGAGTACTTACCAGGTCTAAGTTTGTAATACTTTTCTTCATTGGCAACCTACCTTAAAACATATTTAAAGTTATTTATGCAAGCGAGAAATTCAAGAAAATGGTACGGGTGGTGGTGGTGGGGGAAACAGAGAGCGCGGCCGTTTCGACCTGCTCGAAATTGAATCGGCGAGTTCAAAACCGCGACGCACTTAAAAATTTTTAATATCTCAGCTTCTATATGTGACTAAATTTTAAAGTATCTAAGGGTCTTGGTTTTTGCTCTGCAAAATTTTTTCAAAATCTGGATTGCAAAATTATTATGCAAAATCTATAGAACGTTTTTTTATGCGCAAAGAAAAATTTTCATTTCTAGTGATATTTGAAAGCCAAAAACCCAAAAATCTGCGTGGATATACGATTCACCCAAATATGGACTCTTTGAAACAGATACCGTCTGGACTAATTATACATAAAAATAATAAAAACTGTAGAAACTGTTAGAAGATATCATCAATTATATCTAGAAAGACATCAGTCTCATCGAATGGTATTTTTGGTGGAGAAACCTAGACGCAGGTATACTTACGGTTTATTTGTTTTCAGAGATTATTTTTTCCAAATTACATAATTAAATGTAAGTATCAAGTAAGACGAGAACCCGTTAATGAAATAAATGTCTTTTGACAAGTTAACATAAATCCTGAGAGTTCTACGAGGGTAATCGCAACAGAATGTGTTAGTTCACGAACAACCGTTAAAAGATTTTGAAAAAATTTAAGTAGTACCATGATTATAAATTCAAATCAGTACAAAAACTACATCCAGGAGATGGGGAATGAAGAATGGAATTTTGTAGATGGTTTCAGGGAAAGATAACAGAAGATAAATTGTTCGGCAGGAAAATTATTTGGAGCGATGAAACTACGTTCACAAATAACGGCATTTTTAATAGAAAATCCAAATTTGGTTCAAGAGACTAGAAACCAAATTAGATTTTCCCTTAACATTTGGTGTGGAATATTAAATCACCGTATAATAGGACCGTTTTTTATTGATGGTAACCTTACTTCTCAGAAGTATTTAGATATTGTAAGGATAGAAATGGAGGATACATTGCATAATCTTCCCTTACATTACATTAAAAATTTACAAATGTTTCAGCAAGATGGCGTAGGGCCTCCTAATTCTGCAATGGTGTCCCAATATTTACATCGACGTTTTCCAAATAATTGAATTGGCACTCATGGACCTGTAGCTTGGCCGCCACGGTCTCCATGTCTCAACCCTTTAGATTTTTTTCTGTGGGGCTGTCTAAAAAATAAAATTTATTACAGTACCTGTGAAAATATAGACTTACGCGAAAGAGTTTTTGCTGCTTTTAGGTCTGTTTCACCACAAAGTATTCAAAATGCTGTAGACAAAATTAGATTGAGGACTGAGCTTTGTCTGCACGAGAATGGACGACACTTTGAAGTATTTATGTAGGATTTGTAGAATATTTGTGTATTTTGTTTTATTGAGTATTGATTTTTGTCTTACGTCAAGAACAACTAGATTTTATTAATTTTATAAATAAATTATTAAATTTCTTTAATTTTGTGGGTTATTCTTCAAATAAAATAGGCGTGTTACATTTTGACGTGTTCGTAATTGTATCCTCTATCTGTTACTGTCAAAATCCAATATGGCACCCATAAAAAAAACAATTGAATGTTGCATAACTAAAACTAGCGGCCGTAGAAATTTTCCTTCGACGAAAATGTATTCCTTGTATCTCTTTATCCCAAAGTACCAAATTTCAGCTCTTTCTGTTGTGAAATAAGGACGCTAGATGATATTTTCTAAAATCGCTGTTTTCAGTTTTTTCACGATATTTCAGGAACGGCAGTAGTTATCTTAGATCAGTTTGGTTTATTTTAGTGACCCTGAAAAGGCGCAACTTTTTTATAATTTGAGTCACCCTGTATATCTTACGGTTTCCCAGATGTCAATAGTGAGTCATGAAAACGGACCACCCTGTATACAGTGGCATTGAATTGCTGGGGTTTTCAATGCGAGCGACTTCCGGTATCTCCGCCACTGGTACACATGTTTGTATCTGAATTCAGTGGACATTTTACTACTGATTTGCGGGCCCATGTTTATATAACCGTTTTGGTTTAAAATGGTACGTCATTAACACCCTGTATATTTTTTCGTGCACCTTTCAAATTGAACTTTATCAGTTGACAAAATTTTGGCACCGTTTTAGCCTTTGCAAAGTCAAGTTGAACGATTCCGGGCGCCGCCTGCGAAATATCGAATTAATCCAAACAGAATTATCATCCCCACCACCCCTTATTAATTATGGATTTGTTTTGACAAGGAGCGCGAGGCGAGGGGATGATTTTATTATAAACACGACTGATTTACTGAAACAATAGTCGGAAGTGTTAATTACACATCAATCACGGGTTGGTGTTTATCAAAGAGTTGAGTATAATTCGCATTTGCATGTCAAACACAGCCGCTCAGGACGGGGCTTATATTTCGGACGGAGATTAATTTGGCGTATTGTGTAATTATTTTTCTTCTAAGGACGGTTTACTCATCCACACGTTACTATAAAATTGCCTTTCTGGAGTGTTTCAGTCGTTTGACGAGGGACAGTCTCGATAGTCAGAGAGTAAGCAACCAAGGTTGCAGGTATGTTAAGATAAAAGTTTGTCAAGCTGATGTTAGAGTACGATCAAGTGTGTAATTGATTACACAGACACTCAAAAATCGACTTTCGGACCCAGACCATGTTTATTATATTTTTTGGGTCGCTGAATCCGGACCCGAGGTCCATTTAACCCCAACACCCCAGGATTTTTCATAATTTAAAAAAAAACGATATTTTGAACAATTTGGATTCGGATTCAGCGACCCAAAAGACATAATAAACATGGTCTGACCTCTGGGCCAGAAGGTCGATTTTTTTGTGTGGCTGTATTATTAACACAAGTTATTATAAATCTCTTTGTGCCAGTGTCTTGTAAGTTTTAATAGACGGCGATATACATCAAAATACACAAAAAACGACATACATTCCAACCGTTTTCTAGAAAACAAATGGGTTGCTTTCGCTGTATAGCAAAATAAAACGCTGTCTCAACGGTAAAAATAAAGTATTTTTATGGAAATCTAACCTTGTGAAAAAGACGTGTTGTCACTTCGAGTTGCTGGTGGTGTGGAGTCGTTCGCAGAAGTACCTGGTTCTTGGCGCCAATCTGCCGGGGTCGTCTTCCGGGAACCCGGGGTGGCGCCGGCGTCAGGATGGTGCTATTGACGTTGTACTTAAAAATGGGTCACTTGCAACATGTGTACCCACAGTTCTTTATGGCGGATTCAAAAGATATGGGTTGCAAAGGAAGATCGAATAATTTGTACGGCTTAAGATAGAAAAATATTGAACAAAGTTAGTGTCGTCAATAAGGTGGGTAACGAGGTATTAAAATAACTTGCATGGAATATATATATAAGCCCTTTGTTTGGAACAGGATGAAGGTATTATAAAACGCCTTTTGTTTAGTAAATTTTACAGCGGAAAAATACCCATGTGGTATTTCCAAGTCAATCTTGACTGAACTTGTCTGCTTGTTATATTAATAACACGATGCATTTTAAAAACGGTTAATGTTATTTCCATAGAATATACAACTTTTTTTTCATTTGTGCCTAATCTATTTTATGCTGAAATAATGACAGACGAAATTCTAACTAACAAACTTTTCAAATACTGTTTTTAAAAATTAGGGTCACCTATTAATATAAAGATGTAATTTCACACCGGCCTCGCTTTTTCCGTAAAAATATACGAAAAAATGTTAAAAGTTCACGGATAATGATTTAAGCCTGACACGGCCCGTCCCGCCTACTTTGTGAACGAATATGCGAATTTGCATAATGTGGTACACAGCAATTTCATTATCAAAATGGTAGCCATACCATATTTAGATATGCATTTTTACCAGAGGAAAGAATATAAAAGGTAATGGGAAAACGACGAAATTCACTTCAATGTTTTGCCAACAAATAATAATTCTCAAATTCTTCCTCAAATAATTCATTATTTGGGGAAGTATATAGGGTGTTAGAAATTTGACTGCCTCAATTTTAACAGATGATAGAATACATTAAAATAAACAAAAAACCTTATATGACATGGATCCTAACCTATTGCCGAGAAAAAATATCAAAATCTCCAACTTCAGGTATAAAAGTTGGATTAATTAAGGAATATTGACATAACTGCGTGCATAGAATACCATAAAATACAATGTTTATCACTTTTTTGAACTTCGTTATGTTTAATTTTAAAAAATAATTAGTGTTGTAATAAATGTAAACTTCGATAAAATTCATATCGAGCAATGTGCATAGGTACTGTATTTTTGAAACCGAGTGAGTTGCGCGAAACTAAATGTGTACAGGACATAACTAGTATCATGCGAAACATCGCCATAATTTTAAAAATATTGTCACAGCCGTTCTTGGGGTGAAAATTCGAAATATTTAGAATTATTCAAATTTCGTGGCTGAAAAGGTACATAGGTATTGTATTTTTGAAACCGAGTGAGTTGCGCTAAACTAAATGTGTACAGGACATAACTAGTACCATGCGAAACATCGCCACAATTTTAAAAATGTTGTCACCGCCGTTCCTGGGGGTGAAAATTCGAAATATTTAGAATTATTCAAATTTTGTGGCTGAAAACGTCCAAAGGTATTGTATTTTTGAAACCGAGTGAGCTGCGCGAAACTAACGGGTGATTCATTTAGAGGTACTTTTTTCAACAACAACAAAAAATAACAAAATTCTATTTTATGGTGCAATCTTTATTATTATACAAAAAAACTATTTCTGACATTTATTTTTTAAATATTATTTCTTTCAAATGTCCTTGACTGCGGTTGAGATGGTCCATTTCGAGCATTTCGAGTGGAATTTGACGAATGACCCGAGTAATGTTGGCTTCCAATTCCTCAATCGTATTCGGCTTATCCATATAGACTTTGGACTTCACGTGGCCCCAAGGAAAAAGTCTAGAGGTGTGATGTCACATGATCTAGGAGGCCAATTCACTGGTCCAAATCGTGAAATTAACTGTTCGTCGAATTGTTCTCGCAATAAAGCCATGGTTGCACGGGCTGTATGGTAAGTGGCGCCGTCTTGTTGGAACCAAATGTCATCGAGATTACGGGCTTCAATTTCAGGCAGCAAATAGTCCGTTAGCATGGCGCGATAACGGGCGCCATTCACAGTTACGTTCCTGCCGGCCTCATTTTAAAAAAAATATGGACCGATGATTCCACCAGCCCATAAACCACACCAAACCGTTGTTTTGTCTGGATGTAATGGCAGCTCTTGAAGTTCTTCGGGTTGTTCTTCATCCCAAATACGGCAATTTTGTTTATTAACATAGCCATTAAGCTAGAAATGGGCCTCATCGCTGAACAAAATTTTGGTCGAAAACATTGGATCTTCTTCAAGCTGTTCAAGAGCCCAAAGACTGAAACAGTGACGATTTGGAAGGTCAGCCGGCTTCGATTCTTGAATGAGTTGAATTTTGTATGCTTTCAAACCAAGATCCTTACGTAAAATACTCCAAGTTGTTGCATACGACAAGCCAAGCTGTTGAGATCGGCCCCGAATTGATTCATTATGGTCATCACGTACACTCTCGGCTACCGCCGCAATATTTTCTGCACTTCGTGCTGTATGCGGTCTATTTGGTCGCGTATTATCCAATAATGAAAATTGGGTTTCAAACTTCTCGACGGTGTAGCGAATTGTGCGTTCGGTGGGCCGATTGTCGAGACCATATGTTGCTCTAAGAGCACGAAATACACTCCGGGCAGAACGAATTATTTGTAGACGTTGTGCCGGGCTAAATCTTTCCATGATGAAATGTCAGACAGTACTGAACCAAAATACCACGACAGTTCACTCGACTCATGCGTGATCTGTCTTAAACTCGCTACTGAAAAAAGTACCTCTAAATGAATCACCCGTTAGATGTGTACAGGACATAGCTACTACAGTGACCTTGCAATGATCTTGATGAATGGCCAAACAATCAGATGAATATAATATATTCATTTTTCAGATAAATCGACTGGGACCCACTTTCCATTTGGGCTTTAATTGTTATTAAGTCAAATGAAATGACCTTGACTTGATTTCCAGGTGACCTTATAGGGCTAAGCTATCCCCAAATTCAGGTTCACCGACCTCAAAAGCATACATAACAATCGTGAAAGGCCTTTTATTTACTTTGACCTTGAAATGATCTTGACTTGACCTAAATGTGACCTTGTAGGGCTAAGCTATCCCCCAAAAAAAACTTATATACGCACTGGTTGAAATTCAATACAAACCTTTTCTTTAGTTTGATCTTGAAAGACCTTGAATTGACTTGAAGGTGACCTTCAGGGTTACGCTATCTCCAGATTCAGATTCTGCGAGCCCAAAACTCACTGGTAAAAATTCAATACAAGTCTTTTTTCAGTTTGACCTTGATCTGACCTCCAGGTGACCTTAGACAGCTAAGCTATCCCCGAATTCAGGTTCAGCGACCCCAAAAAAATTCATTACATGCGTCAGTTTTTGAATCCATCAATTTGAAATTTCGTGAAGCTTAGGTACTCAGGCCTACAGCTATAATCGCATACTTCCCCCCTCTTTATCTCTGAAATTAGTCATAGGATCACTTTGAGCCCATAACAATTTTCGATCAGAAAGTCAAAAACTATAGCATACTGCAATTTCAGCAAAATCGACTGGGACCCATTTTCCATTGATTTTGTGCGGGGTTCTTTGGTAGATGGGTTTTTTAAAGATTCCAAAAGTTTTTAATTTGTTGTAAAACATCCTTAAAAACTATGAACAACGTCCAGTAAACGACTTAAATGAAAATTGGCATAGTGCCAGAGTAGCTTTAGATATTTCCATGAAAAAAAGCTATGATTGTGTTAAATATATACGGATATGTGGACTCTTTATCTACATTTGGCACATTGGTGTACTCAGTTCATATAAAATCAGAACAATAGAAGCAGGTTTACATAGAAAAAAGTAAGTGGCGAAACTAAAATTTCGCCGCCGTTTCATAGAACCGTTAGAACTACTACCTTCAACAATAAAACCGGGTTATTGCGAACAATATCGCCGCCGTAACTGCATATTTAATAAAATTAGTACGGGGCATAAAAGACACCGAGTCGTTCCTAAAAGGCCCATTAAAAGGTGGGATGAATTGTAAAATGTATTAATATGTTCGCAGTCGTACGGTTAAATGCCGTCCTGAGCGGAAAATTAATAAATGATTGCTTATGCAATCTCTACTTTTACTGGAGCCGTTAAACGTTTTAGTTAAAATAGAATTTGCATAAAATTAGAATAGCTTTTAAAGCGAGTTCTCCTCTATTTCGTTTTTAAAGGATCTCCGAATTGTCAATTTAAATTACACCCTCGATCATCGTACTTGCTAATGATATTTGCCGAGGCAAAAAGTTCCTCCAATTACGGGAACAAAAGTCGGGGAAGTTCGGAAAAATGGATTTGATATTTTCGCTACCAGAAGGCTGGCGTAAGGAGAATAAACAAAAACATCGTAGCTGTATTTACTTGAGAGTTTTTTTTTTTTTTTTTTCAGGAAACAAATGATTCCGGATGATTTGATGGTTTTTTATGCTTACTTATCGTGTTTCTTTTCCATTCATTTTTCATTAAGTACGTCATATTAAACTGGATTTACAATAGCTAATTATTCCCAAAATTGCATTCGAAAGGGGAGTGAAAAAATGTGAGGTTGGACCTGTTGAAGGTACATGGTCACAGTTGCATTGTAGTGCATGTATATTTACATTAGAGAACAAAATTTATGCAATTACAGTCCAGGACACCTCACTCGCTGCCGGGAAATTCTAAATTTATTTTTATTATTTCAGTCGCCGCAAAAGGGTCTCTGGGGTACAACGTTTTACGTTAATAATTTAAGAAGCACACATCGTACATTTAACTTTTAAATTTATGTAAATGACTGAGTGGACCGCGGGTATTTAATCGTGGTTTTTGCGGTGTTGTATAAACAATATTTTATTATTTCTTTCTTCGTGCGACAGGTTATACGAGGGTGATTCAATACTTACGTCAAAGAAAGCTGCTTTGGACGAAACATTCTATTTAAAGCATATTTCGCAAATAACTGTTGGTTTAAATAAAAATTCCTGTTTAATTCAGAATCATTTTAATATTTACTGAAAATGGCATATAGTTACTACTTGATATAAAAAAACTTCGGCCACACTAATTATTGCTAACAAAATCTTTGTAATTAATGTTTTCTGGTACCCTTTATTTAAAAAGGTGTGTTTATTTCTGCAATTTTTTTGTTAACAGTTATTTTTCCTAACATTTTTTTTATTGCTTTAACATGTGATCGTAGTTTATGCATTATAGAGTTCCTAGGAACCTTAATTTACGACTTTTCAAACAATTTTTTATGTTATGGTCGTACTAGAGAAAAAATGGTACATCACTAGTGTTCTCAAATTTTGAAGGAGAATTATACAATCCCACAAACATAAATCGATCACGAATTTTCCGCTCTTTCAGAATTTGGTGGGTCAAAAAAATGATTCGAGAGTAGGTAATGCGGCACTTTAGACCACCCCCCACTCCTCCACCTTATCCCTTCCCCCTTCCCCTTCCCCGCCAGCTAATCAGAGCGCAGCGATACCCGTCACATAATTAAGGATAACCGTCACGCGAAAAAGGATAATAAGAGGATAACGTCACGTGAAATAAGGATAAACATCACGTAATTAAGGATAATAAAAGGATAACGTCACGTGACGTGTTTGACCTTCATTTGACCTTGATCTAGACGTGATGGGGTCATATAGATACCGGGATCGTGATCAGCGACCCCAAAAACATGGAGGTCAACTCGTCCGAGACCCATTCCTAGCTAAGATATTAGCCGAGAGATCAAAAGAAGGATTTGACCTCTAGATGACATGCAAATGACCTTCAGAGGTCGGTTCGACAAACAGGTCGAAGCGTATTCGGACGTAAAATTTTCCGATTTTTCAAAATCCCGGGTCAAAAAAATTGTATCATTCGAGTTAATGTGTTTGACCTTCATTTTGACCTTGATCTAGACGTGATGGGATCATGTGGATACCGGGATCGTGATTATGGTCACCCAGTTTGGGAAAAAGGACTTCGATTTTTCTTTGTGGGTTTGTGTTATTAAAGTGTCATTAAAAATACGAAAATGTGTACTCTTTTAAAATTTTGCTGGGAATACCTTCAAATAAACTACCAACAAAAATTACGGTTACAAATTGGATGAGAAATGAAAATTTTTGTATTTAATCAATAAGTCCCCCCCAACGATAAACTTGATCTAATCTAACCCACCTCAATTCTTAATCTAAACGAATCTAACCTAATATAACAGTGTAAACTCTTTAGAACGTCGTTCGTTATAACGAAAAACTTCCTATAACGTAGAAATTAGGTCAATTTGGTTGGTTTACGCCAAAACCCATACATTAATACACTCTTTATAGCGCAACAGCCATTCTCTATTACGAAGAAATATAATTAAATAATAATAAATTACCCTTCTTTTCCTGTTTTTAAAATTCGTTTTAAAGATGAAAAATTTTTTTTTTTCTCGAAGTTACGGCAGCATGTTATAAGAAATTTATTCCAGTTTTCGAAATTGCCCTTCAATTCTCTGTACGACCATTTGTCGCCGAGATATCGATGATGAAAAGTTCGATATTTCGATGAAAAATGGTCGTATCGAAATTAAAAAAAAAGGAAATTGAAACTGAATAAACAAGCTATCTGGTCCATGCAATGGCTTAGCTGAAAAAAAGTCCGTGGACTCGGAAAAAAAAATTTCTGCAAAATTTTGTTGTCGCGCTATTTCTTAGAATTACACGATAACCGTAGCTCCTAAAAAATTTCGACCGAAAGATGTAAAAACTAGAATCTTAGAGCTTCAAAATGCTTTTTTTTTAATTCCAGATACGACCATTTTTCAGTTAAATACAGTCTGTCAAAAATCACTGAAAAATTTTGGAAATTCTTTTGATCCTTTAATTTTTTGCATTAATTTATTTTAGTGTGTTGCCCCCTGTACTATTATTTATGGTACACCTGGAAAATACTAATAAATATTTAATTATTTAATAATTTTTTGTACTGGTGATTGAAACTTGGATTCAGTCACCAAAAATTGGTTTTTGGTGACCGAATCCAAGTAAAACACAACAAAACTGCCACCGTTGCACAAATTCCATTTATTCTGACATATCATTACCGATCCTGCATCTACCGGTCCATGCGTCTGCCTCAAAAGGGCCGCAGAGCTACCAATGGATCCGTGAGGCCCGGTCTATCACAACGCGGCGACCCCAAACAAACTATTTCAATAAACCGAATGGGAACAAAGTGATCGGCCCTGACCGCATGATTCCAAATGAAACATTCCTTTCGCCTCCCATCAATTGCAAGGTATGCGATGTGTAAAACGCAACCGGAAAGCTCCGGCAGTCCTGCGGTCCAGGATAAACTATGCGCTCACTAATCCCGCGATCCTCCATCACTTCGTCTCATAGTTGCGGGCTGGGAATCGAATCACCGGGCGGTGCGTGCGCGAGGCAGGGGCTTTGATCGCGCCCGGATTGATTTACAATGGAAATGGGACGAGAGACGGCTTAATACGGTGCGCCGGCTTTGCTGTTGCGGTAATTTGTGATTCTTTCTGAGGTAGCGCCGGAAAATTTCAATTACATCGACGGAGAGGAAGGAATCTCATTAAGGGTACAAAGCGCGAGGCATCAATACCACTTATGCGCCGGGAATTCCGCTTAAAAATAGTTCTTGCCGGCGGGGCGGCGTACAAACTAAAAAAAAAATCCTTATTGGATTTTCGCCGGCGGATTCCGTTGCTTAAGTAGCAATTTTATTGACTGCCTGGGAAAATATCGCTCGGGAAAGTCCATGCCCTTCATATGCGAGTATGGATATTAAATGAACTTTTTTCCGTTCACTGAAAAAACTGAATGTGAAAATATTGTAATCTGCCCTAAAATGTGGTGTACTATCGCAATAAAGAATTACTTAAAAATTATATTACGAGTAAAAATACGATTTTTAGTGTTTTTAATACCTCATCGTAAATTTACTTGAACTTAATATACAGGGTGTTGGGAAAAGTTTGTACAAAATTTAAGGAAGTGAAAGTAGAGCCAAAAATAGTAAAAAAACTTCCTATACACTTTGGTTCTTCGGAGCACCGTTACTGAAATATAGATAAAGATAGTTTTCTAACTACCCTTAACAGAACTTTTTCGAATTTTTTTATTCCGTTGAATTATTATCAAGCAAATAATATATTTTTTTAGCGAATTAGACTTTTTTGAAGAAAAAATGTTTATACATTTTTTTCCAATTCCGCGTAGTTTAGTCAAAATAAAATAATTTTTAAAATAATGTATACACAAGGTGTCTCAAACTCGAAAGTATGGGCCTACTGTGAGGATACAAACAATTTAAATAAAATTTGGGAAGCTCCATTTTCAAGTATTATCTTTGGGATTTGACAGAAATAACTAATGACGTCATCAATTATTTTTTCCAGAAACATACCCAATTTTTTTTCCTGTTAAAAAGCTCTCTTTTTTTTCTAATAAACTTTAAATACCGATGATGCCGCACCATACATTTACTCCAAAATGTCCTTGGTTTTGGACTGGATTTACAATGTGGGGATTTTCAATGGACCAGTAGTGTTCGTTGCCTGTTTGGTAAACCATTACTGACAAATTGACTTTCGTCCGTTCAAAAGACGTGTCGAAAAAGGCTCTGATCAGCAGTTTCCACATTTAGTACAATTTGAGCTATAAAATTAAGTCTGTTTTCGGCTGATTTACCCAAATTCAATTCCCGGCTAGCCTGCCGTATAGAATTTCGTGGATTTTGTTCGAAATACTGTAACAGTCTAGCTGTATTAACATTGTTTCTTACCCTTGGGTCAATTATTAGATTTTTCCGAATAGAAAATGCATCTTCATTTCGTCGCAAGGTCGCCTCCAATCTTGTAAAGGTTCTATGATCAGGAATGAGGCGCTCTGGATACTTTTCTCGATATAACTCTACAGCTCCTCTTGAATTTTTTTGTGACTAACCGTAAATTAGCAACATCAACTTTTTCTGAATGAGAAAACATTTTGTAAGCACAAAAGTTATACGTGTGACGTTCGTATTGAGTAATGACAAGTATTTTGTGACATTTATACATCACTTTAAACAACGGACATTCAATTATTTTCCAACGACTACTTGATCGTTCCACCGCTAATGTGATTTTTAGGTGGTATTTTTTTTAGACTCTAGGGATATTGCTTATAACTTTTAAACGGGAAATGATACAGAAACATTTCTCTAGTAAAAGTTTATTAGAAAAAAGAGAGCTTTTTACAAGGAAAAAAATTTGGGGATGTTTCTGGAATTGATGACGTCATTAGTCATTTCTGTCAAATCCCATAGATAATACTTTCGTTTGAAAATGGAGCTTACCTCATCCCATTCAACACCAAGTGTCCCAAATTTTATTTCATTTTTTTGTATCCTCATAATAGGCCAGCGTTGCCAGATTTTTTTTCGGGCAAAGCGGGATTTTGAAACTTTTTGAATAAAAAAGCGGGATTCTTTCGTCCAAAAAAATGGACACAATCAGGAAATATCTATTTGATTAACAGACCTGGAGAAAATAATTGATGCTTAAAGAAAAAAACAAAAGAAGAGCGGGAAAAGCGGGACTGAGCGTGTCTCACGCGGGACATTTAATTTTGGGTTAAAAAGCGCGAATTTTGTGTCATAACTTTGAAATATAAAATGCATAAAAACTTAATTCCGAGTGCAAAGCAACTACTGGACCAAAATACAGGCTCGTAATCTTCTTAGGAAGTTGTTGAATTCGTATGGCACCGAAAGCTTCACCAATTCGTTGCTGAAACTCTTCAATGGTCGTCAAGGCGTAGCATGTACCATTCTTTTTACGTCGTCCCATAAATAAAAATCATCCGCATTTAAATCCTGCGAACAAGGTGGCCATGGTATAGGCACGTCATTTCCACGACCAATCCTTTTTTTCCGGTAATGATTTATTAAAAAATCCGGCACATGCTGAACATAATGTGGAGGAGCTCCATCTTGTAAAAAAAAACATGTTTGCTCGTAGTTCAAGAGGAACATCATCTAGCAGGTCTGCAGGATCATTTTCCAAAAAGCTTAGATATTCATCACCTCCCAATCGATTCGGTAGAAAGAATGGTCCCAAAAGTTGATTGCCAACAATGCCGGCCCAAACATTCATTGAAAATCCCCGTTGATATTTCCACAGTGCACGCAAAAAAGGAAATTCTTAAATCAAGAATGGTATATTTATATAATAAAAGAAATATATTCTTGATGCTAATCTAAAAACATTCTAAAATTTGCAAAATAACGAGCGTTCAAATAAAAACGTGGTCGAAGTTGGCTCTGACACATTAGACGTAGGGAGTAGCTTATAGCGACCAACTTAACCTCATTTCTCAACGAGCTGTATAGCAGCTGTCAGTTTCAATAACGTTAATGTCTATATAACTTTATTTTAAAGAATAATCGTGATAACAATAACAAACAATTAAAGGAGCTGCGGAAAGTGTCCCCCTCCTTGTTATAACAATAAATTAAAGCAGCTGCTGAAAGTGTCCCCCTCCTTGTTCCAAGCACTTTTCACACCTGTTCCTCAAAGAATTAAAGATATTTTCTAAGATGCTCGGGGTATTGTTAATTTCACGAATCTTGTCTATAAGTCGAGCCTGCAGATGGTTTAAATCAGGAATAGGCAGTTCAAAAATAGTGTTTTTAAGGTAAGGCCACAAAAAGAAATCACACGGCGTAATATCACATGACCTCGGTGGAAATTCATGCTCAGCATTGAGACTTATTAGTCGATTTTGGAAAACTTCCCTCAACATATTCATCGTCTCGTCTGCCGTATGTGCCCTTGCGCCATCTTGTTGAAAGTAAATGTTTGTAGTTTCGTTTTCTTCCAGCTGGTTAACAAAAGGAGCGATAATTTCTTCTCTATACCTTTGCGCAGTAAAAGTACCATTAAAAAAAATAGGTCCATAAATCCTTCGATTGAGAGCACACCAAACTCCAATTTTTTGAGCGTGTAAAAAAGTTATCTGGTTTTTCAGAAGACCACATTCTCATATTCTGTGAGTTTACGAAACCACTTAAATGAAACCAGGCTTCATCAGAAAAAAAGGTGATATTATGAAGTTCACCGTAGTTGTTTAAAAACCATTCACAAAATACAGCCCGTCGCGGAAAATCAACTTCATGAAGTTCTTGCTGACAAGTTAAACGATAGGAGAACAAACACAAATCTTTTTTTAACACTGTGTGGCAGGTACCGACTGATACTCCCACCATTTGTGATAAAACACGTACAGAAATTCTTGGCGCATTTTCCATTATTTGTTGGACATTTTCTTTTAATTCTTCAGT
The DNA here is from genome assembly GCF_000390285.2 of Anoplophora glabripennis. Taxonomy (NCBI): domain Eukaryota; kingdom Metazoa; phylum Arthropoda; class Insecta; order Coleoptera; family Cerambycidae; genus Anoplophora; species Anoplophora glabripennis. The sequence goes on from NW_019416600.1 coordinate 40,990, forward strand.
CCGCTTTTTAGGTCGGCCGCTTCCTTCTTTTCTTGTTACACTGCCCGATTCACGAAAAACATTAACACAACGCTGAACTGCACTTTGAAAAATTTTGTACTCAACAACGCCGGGAAATTGATTTTGAAATTCTATGAAACATGCCTCAATAGAATACTTCCATATTCCATCAATCTTGCGTCCATTTAGGACTCTATGATAAACACTTTTTGTTCTTGAGAAAACACCATTTTAAACGCTTTTTAAAACGAAAATATTCAAATTGATAGCGGCGATATAGCTCTTTGAAAGATGACGTTTAAATTCATTTGCTATACGCTACGCCCTACGTCCAAATTTTCAGAACCAACTTGACCACGTTTTTATTTGAACGCTCGTTATTTTGAAAAATACAGTTCATTTGGTGATTGTCTTTCGGGATAATTCTAACTTATCACATTTTTCTTCATTGGAATAACGCAAACCGTAATATTTTCAGTCGACGCCATGAAATTAATGAAAAGATTTTACAAAAATTTGAGATTATTCTATAATAGTTTCGGAAAATTAATTAAGCGGTGTAGCCAGATTTGTTAAAAATATTAAAATATTGATTTTAGGGGTTGTTTTAGAAATTTTTTCTTATATTACATCATTGAAAAGTCACAAAATGCTCTATGTGCTCGGCTTAAAATTCATTATAAGAGAAAACAAAGTTTATGATGGTATCTCCTAACTGAAACGCCGTAATGAAAATCTAAATATACAGTGAAATTCCTCAAAAAATTGATGATGAAAAAGTGTTTAAAAATTTCTCTAAATAAAAAAGTTACAGACGATTTTCGAAAAAGCCACATTTACTTTTTTTCAAAATAACTCAAAAACCTGACGAGCCAGGACCGGTCTGCAAGCGCCATTAAGTTAAGCAACAGAATTCTAAAATTTTCCCAATTTAACCATTTTCCTATCCCTTATAATTTTAAAAATACCAATACATGCACCACCAAAATGGTCCACACTGTAGAATACCGTTGGATTGTTAAAATATCACACTGTGCAACGTTTTGATCTCGGCTAGGCGGAAGCGCCGCGAGCGCCCTCTATCCGACTCGCCTCTGTGCCAGGCCGTTCCGCCGAGGCATCGGCGCCGGCGAATAACACAATCAGAAGATCGAACTGTTCCACAACACGTTGAAATTTAATATCCGCATCGTGACATTTGAACGGCTGCATCACAAAGGCCTGGCAGTGTTGATGCCGTGTTCATCAGCGAAACCATCACCGTATCGGTTGATTAGACCGGCTCTGTTAATGACAGCCCAACTATAGTTGCGCGCTCGCCGCTCAACCAGTTCGTTTATTTAAACCTGATTTAATTCTCACACTCGTCAAACGTGATAAATCTATCGCATTGTTTCGAGTAATTAAAGTACGGTGTATACTGTCGGCAAACACGCCGTATTTACACAATTATGCGCCGGTCGCGGTTCGTCATTTTTTAATGAGCGGTCGGAATTGGATCATATGACGATTCCGCTTATTGTGATACGCCTCTGCATTTGTATTGAAATTTTAAAGAATGCGTTAGTGTTTATTTCTCCCCTGAACGTAGTAAATGTGACGGTTTTATTTTTAGTACGTAATACAGAGTGTAACTAAAACGTTTGGCCAAATTTTGATGGAGAATCCTACACGGAAAAAAATTATATCAAAGAAGAGGAGGGTCATTGAGCGCTATTTTCGGCCCAATTGGAAAAATAAAAACAATATGATTTTTATATCTTGGGACCAGACAAACAAAATTCAATCGACTTTAACTCAAACGGACCCACACTTCATCATCCACTGCCCTACCCAATCACCGACCCGCAAAACCCAAAGCCACAAATCTCTAACCGACAAAACTCAAACCCACAAATCCCTAATCCTTAAAACCTAAATCCACAAACCTTAAAATAAAAAAAAAAACAAAACCAAAAGTTTGCAGATTTAGGTTTCGAGCTTGTAGGTTTGGATTTTATATGTTTAGGGTTTGTGTTTTGTGAGTTTGAAGTTTGTTGGGTTATAGGTTTGGGTTTTGTGAGTTTGGGATTACTTGGGTTTGAGCTACATGAGTTTGGAGTATATATGTTAGGTTAGGTTTTTATGATTTTAAGGTTTACGGATTCAGGTTTTAAGGATTAGGATTTTATGGGTTTGAGTTTTGTAGGTTAGGGATTTGTGGTTTTGGGTTTTGTGGGTTGGGTTTGGGTTTGTGGGTTTGGGGTTTGTGGGTTTAAGATTTGTGAGTTTTTGTATCGTGTTTTTATGGAAACCTGTTTCATTGTTCTCCGAAGTGAATTTACAAAATTCATTTATGATTCGTATAATACCACATGAAAATTTCTTTAGTTTAGGGTGTGGCCGCAGGGTCACATGTAGAATAAGTGTGAGTAATTTAAAAGAAAAATTATCAGTATTTATCGAAATTTATGTCTTACGGGCACTTTTGTCCGTTTTCCTCACTGTGCCTGTCGTCATTTTTGTTACATCACCTTCATAATAGTTGGACAAGGGTAGGGGAAGGTGGTTGGATTCGTTTAGCCCAAAACAAGTAAATAATACTTGTTTGCCCCTAGTAATATGTAATTTGTTATTTACACCATAAAGGAAGCAAGTATAATTTTTTTGCGCCCGAGCGGAGCTAAGGCTGGCAATAGAGTCCGAGACTGGTAAATTATACTTAACTGCTGCGTGGTGCATAACATTTTATCTGCTTCCACAGTTCTTTATGGTTCAGGAAATAAAGATTTAAGTTTTAATTTTTGACATTTCTTAATCAATTCATTTTGACATTATTGGAAATCTTGCAAAGTCGCCTAGGTGAATTTTGTCGTTCCCAATGTTGCAATTTTGCTGGTTTTGAATTATTATTTCTAAATGAGTGAATTTCAAATAGAAAGTGCAGCAAATGCTGCCTGCCAATTTTTATTGCCCGAGAAGTCGAAAGTGCACTACGGACGAACATATAGAAATTTCAAAGAATGATGCCAGAACAAAAATACTGGTGTTTCTGAAATGTCACTGTTAGCATAATTCAGGAAGAAGTCAAGAACTTTAAAGGCGAGTTTGTGGAGGAGAACGTGGATATATTCAAATACCCCAAGCTGAGAGCATTTTTAAAACGTAAGAATGACGACTATACACCTAAAAAGTCAAACGTTTTTACAAGAGAACAAGTCAACGACTTTCTCGTTCAGGCACCCGCTAACACATATTTGCTAATGAAGATAGTGACGGTCTTAAAATTAGGCATTACAGGAGCATGCCGTTCTGATAAGTTATGAAACTTACTTTGGACAACGTCAATTTCAAAAATTTCGATGACATTATTGTAGTTAAAATTCCAGATTCTAAAAATTATGTGTCACGTACGTGGGGTTCGTCTGGGTTCTGTTTCTCACCTACAAATTCTTAAGAAATACCTATATCAAGATTGGATTGGAAATTAAAACTGAAATTTCTTTTTATGCGCTATCAACCAGGTAGATGTTATAACCAACCAGTCGGCAAGAATACCCTTTCTATGATTCCTAATAAGATTGCACAGTTTTTGAAACTAGAACATCCTGAAACATATACAGGTCTTTCATTCCGAAGAACATCGGCAACGTTACTGGCTAATACAGGAGTTGATGTATTAGCAAGCAAGAGACATGGTGGGTGGATATCAGACACAATTGTAGAAAGTTATCTTGTTGACAATTTGAGTAACAAAAATGAAATAGCCAACAGGATTCTTTACGATGACACCTCAACTTCAGGTTCTAGTAGTACGTCGCATCATGCTGTTTTAACGGATCAGTCAGACAATATTGAGCCTCCGGTGATTGAAATGGAGCAGTCAAATCATTTTGAGAAAAATTTTACAATTAGTAAACGCGAGGGGAATAATTATCCAGATTTTATAAATGTTACTAAATGTAATAAGTGTACAATTATTACTATAAATATTCATTCATAATAATTAATAAAATGTAATAATGTTCATCAAATATTTCTATTTATTTGTTCATAAAATATGCATTTATAACTTGAAATCGTATTTTTCCTTAGGGAGGTAAGTTACCTCACATACCTTTCGTTGTCGATAGCAACTTCAACTTCTACTGTAAAATCCACTTAGGCCCTTAAAAACAATGTATTAATAGTCTATTTACTTTAGTGGGAGCAGATAAAAATCATTTTTCTGCCATTACTATCTTTCATAGTAGTTGGATGTTGGTCGGTTTTTAGGGGTATCTAGAGCAGTGGATGGTGGGTCCCTTTGGCTTAAAAGCGATTGAATTTCGTTTGTCTGGTCCCAAGCTATCAAAATTATGCATTTTGTTTATTTTTCCAATTGGGCCGAAATTCTCGCTTATTGACACTCCTCCTCCTCCTCCTTTGCACAATTTTACAATTTGTGCCTCTACATTACCAACAACAACATTTAAAATGTTGTATTTACTGTAATTTAGTTGAACATTTTGACGAGAATAATCTCCCTTAGTTTTCGAGATACTGACAAATATTTACAAAACATTGACATCATATTTATAAACCTGAGGACAGTTACAAAATATTGCATTGTATGAATTGTATCAATGACTACTACAGAGAGTGTTTGTAGCGAATATTTTCGGTCATAACTGAAAATATTCCCATTCTAAAACCTACGGATTTTACAAAAATTTAACGAGGCCCGCAATTAGCCCCCACGTATCTAAATTTGTATCACTTAGCCCGCGCATAGGCGGAACCCCAGCGGCCGGCGTTGCGCCGTAAAAGCGAAAGAATTTAATTTTGTATTCCCTCGGGTCCCGTACTAAATACTCTTCCGAATAACGTGTATGCCGGCGGATTATTATCTGGTTAAAATAAAAACCGAGATAAGCGGCCCGCACGCAGCCCTACATCGCGAAACGAGAGAAAAAAAAAAAGGATGAGCCGAAGACAGGGCTCGCTTACAGCATAGTAATTTTGCGAAAGTTGATGTCGGGGTTATCTCGCGAAGCGCTGCAAAAAATCTTGTTGGAATATCAGCTTTTAACCCTTACACGGGAGAAAGAAACGCAAAGCTCGGGAAACGGATACGGTTTTTATGCTAATCGCACCGTCGTACTGTGTAAGGATGCTATTGTTAAAATGCACGCTGAAAAATGTATTCGAGCTTTATGTTAATCACTGAAAATGATGCCTTAATTGGTGTTCATTTTTACGAATACCAGTTACAGGGTATTACAGAGAGGTTGCGATATATCTTCAAGACTATTTATATAAATTATACGCTATCTGGGTAGACGTTTGAACTCATATTTCGGTAGCTCCGTTGATTTTGTCCTGTTGGACCTCGCCGGTTCGACTCGAAACATGGGTGAAAATTTTTTTGTCCGGACTGTCGGAGGGTCCGGTAATCGGTGCTGATTGGGCTTTTCAGACCATTAGTGGCTATTATGGGCGATTCGCGAGTGTTTCGGTGGATTGGCTCGAAAATTCGAAAGTTTAGTGAAAATTTCAATTTCTCTACACAACTTCCGTTTCTGTCTTTCTCTAGTTCGCTATATTGAAGGAGTGTGGAACGACGGCTCTGCCTTTTAAGATCACTTCGAGTTGGCAATTTGAAAGTGTGGCGTTACTTGATAGTTTGTTAGTGCCATTGTTCTCTCGACACCTTATTAAGAAAGGAGTATACTCAATGTTTTTATATAAAATTTTAACGATAGTATCGATTGCATAATGCTTATATCACACATTAATTATTCATTCATAGACTGTTCAATCATAATTAAAGCTCGGGGATTTCGTCGGCTAGTCATAGACGTGTTCATATTAAACCAATAAATGAACAGGTACGTATAAATATAAATAAATAAATTTTCGTACTTTATCAGCGAAATGTCGTTTTTTACCCCTTTTCGCGTTCGAGATTATTAGAATATTAAAACACGTATACACGAAGCAAACGCGCAGCCAACAACTGTCGTTATTACCGGCTTCGTACGGTGCGCTGTAGCGAAAGGCCGACGCGACGGCTATGAGCATCCGACCGAGTCCCGAGCTCTGTATGATAATTAGGTATATATTTTTTTCACGTAATTAAATGTTTGTATTTTGTTCTTTTTTATTGCTGTTTGCTATGACTGGGTTTTCTTCCCGGATAAATTAAATTAAATTAAAAAAAAATTAAACGATTTTTTACTTTAGCCCTGCGAAAATTTTGGATCAACAATAATGTTATGAAAAAGGACTCTTTCTGGAAATGAGTCACATAACTAATAGCTATTTATTGTATAAGTGTTTTAAGAAGCATTTTGTTCACGCAAGAATGTTTAAACATAGTTCTAGCGTTTAATATATTTTTAAGTCGATAAAATGCAATGAAAACACGAATACAATACAACGTTTTATCCATAATCACATCACAATCATGTTTGTGGAGTCAGAATTATTGGAATTTAATAAAAAAATATTCGCACGACTTGATATTTCTTACTAGTACTCAATGAAACGTGGTAGGTTTTTTAGCAACCAGTCCACGTGGTGGACTGGTTGCTATGGTACGTTGTTTATTATCAATTATTTAATAAACAGTTTTATCTGAATTTGGTAAAAATGCAAGAAAGTAATTGTGTTCCTGTGGATATTTTTGAAGAAGCTCAAGAAGCAATTTTCCATTTATTGCTAGCGAAATCAAGGGATCATTACGAAAAAGTGTTCGCTAAATTTAACGAATGGAGGAAAAAACGAAGAGTAATGACAATAAATGAAGAAGGCATGCTATCGTATTTTTTAAATTTGAAGAAAAAATATGAAATTTCATCTATGTGGTTGAAATATTCGATGTTGAAGACTACTATAAAGGTCTACAAAAATATAGATATTGGGAAATATAACAAGCTTACTGCTTATTTAAAGAGTGAATCGAGAAGATACAAAGCAAAAAAAGCTGCAGTATTGGAAAGAGCACATATTGAAGAATTTTTTACTGGGGCTTCCGATAAAGAATAATAATTTAATGATTAAGGTAATATGTCTAACTTTTACATATTGGTATATAACATATAGTAAACTTTAAAATAACTTAGGTTGCATTAATAATGTGGGTTTCTGGTGCCTGTCGATGGTGCGAATTGACAAATTTGAAAATTAGTAACATACAGAACATTGGCAATACACCAAGACGGGCATTTCAAGAAAATTTATAATTATAGAAGAAGGATTTTGCGTGAATGCTGTTGAAACGTGCAGAAAAATATTTTTCTGCGCTCAATTCGTCTAACAAAAGACAGATTTTTTTTAAGATACATCAATCAAAAATGTACTTCTCAGCCTGTTCAATCAACACATTAGCGAAGGTACCTCAATAGTTGCTTCCATTGTATGAGGCGCACTTCAACAACTTTATTGGCCAATAAAGGCGCTGATTTTACAACCATCAAACGGCAGGGTGGATGGAAGAGCTCCTCCTGTAGCAGAAAGTTCTGTTAAGGAGTCTATATCTAACAAACTTGATATTGCATGGAAAATCCAAGGATAGCTAGCTATTCCTTACAAGAAGAGACATCCTTAACTTGTGCAAATTCTTCACAAACTTCGGCAGATGTTATGCGTTCCGAAAATGATGGCAACAATACTACAAGGGTTGTTATTAACGGAAAGGAAGTTAAATGTGATAAAACAAAAAACGAAATGTCTATTACTATAAATGTAAATGTTAATAAGTACCTAAATTAAATTTGATATATTATAGGTTTATTATTTTTTCATTATTCTACTAGTGAAATATAGTTACTTTATTCCAATAGTGGATAAAGTACCACTTTAGACGGTGTGTACAAAAGTCTGATTATAAGATGATTGTGGATAAAAATACAAATAGTAATTTAAAATCAAGTTGCAAATACCAAACAAAATTTGCAGTTTCTTTTTATCTTAAACAACTGTGACAACTATATGGAATAATGTAAATTAATTAAAAAAAAAAATTAATTTAGTAAGTTTTATTGCTGAGAGACTAGACACAGCGCCGACAAGTTTCATGTTAGTGAACCATACTCCAAATTTATTACACCGTAACAGGGCCACAAACCAAGAGGACCGCTTGCACTTCCCTTGCACCATACACGGCGTAAGAGCTTTCGCAAGTTCTGATAATTCTCCACTGGGAAGTTTAACACATCCTTTGCGGAGCGGTGAACGTTCTAACCGCATTACGTCAGTTTTCTATTGAAACTAAGGCGGCTGCGTTTGGTAAACAGTTGATCTAAGGCTTCTTCGCACGGAGAAGCCCAAATGAGCAAGTTTGAGTTTCACAGAGGCCACGAGCTTTGGCGTGGAGTCTAGTTGGCGGTGTGCAATACAGTTGATAAATTGGGTGCACTGAGAATTGTTTCTTGGAAGTGCCAGAAGACGGAACTTTATGTGGGGAAGGGGTGGTTTATTGGTAACCCAACTTTAATATATAACCTCGAAATACATTTTTTTAATTTAAACCCAGTTCTGATTTACGTTCACGTAGTTTTGTACGCGAACGAAAAACTTATTTTTCTGCTGATTTGTAAAAAATGGTGTTTATGCGAAAACTGCTACCTCTGATCTCCTGCCTATTGGACTAGTACAAATGCCGCTTTATCCCATTTTTCTGAGAGCTTTGTATCCTTTGAAACTGCAGTTTTATTAATCAAATTGAAAAAATGCCCGCATCCCCTTGTTTACAAATAAAAACTAATCAAAAAGCGACGCGCTCCAAGAATAGCATGTTTATACGTCGAGATGCACTCGAAAAGAATGCTAATTAATTCGAAATTTAAAGGATTGCCGGCAAAAAATCCATCTCTGTGTTTTTCTTTCATTAAACGGAACGATTTGGCGATGCGGAATTAAATTATTTCCTTCCGCTCGTCGTCTTCGCTCCGTCAAAGGAAAATAAAAATGTATTTCTGTTCGATGGGCGCTCAGAATCGCTAAACATCTCATTTAATGCCCCAAATCGAATCAATGCAATTAGTCTCGATCTTTACATTTTCGCTTAATTCGCCCACATTTTACGGCTCGAAAGATAGGCGAGTTTTTTCTAAAAGTAGGTACTTCAACAAAATATACACTCACTGTAACAAACATTAGTACCTCTTGGGTATTCTTAAATGAAATACAAAGAATAATTTTGGAGGATTTTGTTATATTAAAACATATATAATGCGAAAAAAGAAAAACTGGTATAATCATGTGAAACATCATTTAAATTCGGAAATTAACTAGTTAAATATTGGAAACAGTTACGTTTTTATCCAAAGCCTTGATAAATAGAGAGTTGATCAGACCAGGTTTTATTTTTGGGGTGGAGTATAACAGTATGTTTGAGTGCTGCTCTTGTCGACAATTGTTTCATTTTGTAGTGTTTGTTTCGATCTCCACTATCTCATCGACACCAGAAGTAGGGATTCTCAGTAAATCCTGACTGTTGTCCCAAAATTATTGGTATGATTTTGTAATCACCACAAGCTTGCCAATTATGCTCAGCATATTTAATTTTCTGCAGAAGACACCTCAAGTTATGCTTTCTTTTAATGTGGTTGAGTGTGCAATGGGATAGAGACGTATTTATTTCCATTATGTAATAGTAGTAGTAGAACCTACAAGCTCTGTGGTCTATGAACAATATCCACTCCTCAGTTTTGTAAACGTTAGGTTTCAATTCATTCATCAAACCATGAACACCACACTACAGTATATCAAAGAGCCATTATATTCTTTATTGAAACCTTCAAAATCCCTTTTCTCGATCGAAAAAGTTGATTTCATTCCTGGTACTTCCAATATTGGGCTCTAGTTCTGCAGCCAAATAATCAGTGGTATCTTTCGGAAACCCAATTTTTCTAATCAAGTCATTCAACTTTTCCTGATTAAATGGATGTTTTGTTTCATTTGCCACATACTCATCCTCACTTCTTCTTTTACCTTCTTCTGTTTCAATTTCAAACTGTCTCTACGTTCGATTCACTCTTCTTCAGACTCGACTCTAACGACAACTTCATCCGCCGAAGAATTAACTCTCACCATATTAAATAAGTAACATTAACTATATGGCTGATACCACGATCAGAAGGGAGTGTTACTCTTGCAAAACGAAAATAACGGGTTTCAAAGGGAAAAATTAACGGAAAATAGGATGCCCAAGTGTTTCTTCAGTGAGACGAGCAAGAATACTAGAAATAATTGACGGTGATATAAACTATCGTTACCTATTTTTTCTTTTCACCCCATTCTTTGAAAAATTTAAATGCTTTCTCGCACCTTTTCCTGGATTTCATTGGTAAAAATTGGCGGCAGCAACCGCTTCTTTAATATCAAATAGAATGTTTTCTTCGTCACTTTCGTTGCTGTTTCTTTAAACAACAAGCATCAGAACTTCAAAAACTTCTGCTGTCAAACAACTGTGATACATACCTACTTTGTTTTTAATGGAAGCTTTACGTTATTTACTTATTTATTTTACTTTACTCTTATTACACTTTCCGAGCTAAAAAGTGATCGGTAACACACATTTTCCTGAGCAGCAGCTCAAAAATGTATGTTTGGTCTCCTAAACGAGGAAACTAATACAATCCAATGATTCAACTTTCCTTCGATTCGCTGACCGAGACAGGTCCGTCTTAGCTACATAGTCGAATGTACTTACAAAGTCCGACTTAATGGAAGAAACAAACAGCTTTACTGCCCTACATCCATTCCGGCCAGTGATCTGTTTCACAATAAACACCATCGTAAACATGACCGGGTTGAAAATAAGTAGATGAGAACTCGTAAACTATGGAATGTCTTAGACGGGTGATTCAGGTCGCAGGATTCTCGGTTTATTACCCCTGTACGAGTAGCACCCGCGGCTTACATTCTCGATAATCAAGTTATCCGTGTCTGATGGGATAATAATCTGGGTTGCAGGCAGGCTGACAAGGCCTTGTGGCGGTTCAGTGACTCACCGGTTTTATAGGTGTGTTTAATAAGGAGGTGATGACAGGGGGACATTTTTCTTGGGGTTATATTAGTAGCAAAGGTTTTCCAACTTTTGGGTGTCTCTGCAGTTACTTTTGCTTTATAATAAATTAAACGTTAGTATGTCTGCTTATTTCACTATATTGTCACAGTTAGAGGATTTATCTCGGAGAAAGAAGTTTGTGCTGTCTTCGTAATTAATATTTCTCAATTTAAAGAATTTCAAAACGTTATTCAAACTTGTCCTGTTTATTTATTACCTTTCAATGTCACGTTACTATCGCTGCAAGCATGCATTATTAGCAAAACAAACATTAAGATGATTAAGAAACAACATTCGCCACTTTCCTTCTTGTTTTGACAATTAAGAATTAATTGTATATAAAAATAAGATTTATGAAGGGAGACTGGGGCAAGTGAAAAAAGCCAGTCCTTCCTTAGTACTAAAAGTGGATACTTGACATTGAAATCCGATAGTAGACTCCGACTCCTACCTAGAGACACCTTCATATTTTCAGATATTTTTGTATTTGGAACTATTTACCAGAAGCACTGGAATTAAAGGACAGTTTTTGTGCATTTGTTTTTCTTTGTCTCGCAACTCTTTTCCAAGACAATAGACTTAGACAAGTGGTTTACTATTCACAAGAAAAATTCTTTTTCCACTTCTTCAAAAGCATGTATGGTTACTTTTTTACGTTCCCATTATTTTTGTATTTGTATAATTTAGGTAATTTCTTTAATAAATTGCTTCAATAATATGACAATTCATTTGAACAAATTTTACAACTAAGACTAATCAACTAGCATTATCTTCTGTGTTCGAAAATTGCAAATTAATGTTCTCAATAATACAGTGGATCAAATTTATTCCAGGGAAAGAAGCAAGGTAATATCTTAAAACCGTATTATATTCTGTAGCTCTAATTATGATGCATGGATCATTTTTCGATTAATTATTAAGTATTGATGCTGGACTGAACCAGAAACTTACTTGAACCATTTTAGAAGATATTCTGTTTGAAACTGAACTTTATCTTCAATATAGTCCTCAATGTATGTTTTCGTCACTGAAGTGAATACCGTTCAACCACTTGATTGGCACAACTTCCAGTAGCATATCTATTTTATTTTTATATACAATTATTTGTAAACTTGTGTCGCAATATTTTTGGTATAAAGTAATATGACTTTGAGATTCATCTGAAATGACAAATATCCTCTGAGTTTGTCTTGCTATCAGGAATTTTAACCATAACCACATAACGTTTGAACAATTTTTGGATTGGTTGCACTCGACTATTTTAACCGTACAATAGTAATTTCTTTTTTATTATTCTTCAAATATGCTTAATTTTATGATCCTGGTGCGATAATTTGATATATCTATATAGGAATAAAAAGATAATAATTCCGTATTTAAGAATTAAAAAAGTTTCGTATCTGAGGTTGATTAAACAACGAAAATAATCACGTAGCTTCACAATACTTTTCAACCTTAAACTTGAACCCAAAAACATAACCTAAAATTCATCAAACCTAACCTCAAAATAATACACTGACTCTTTTCTAAATTTATGGGTATAATTACTTGAAAACTATTTTTACCGAATCAGACTCAGACGTTTTGTCTCGCAAAATTCATCTTCAGTGTATTCGTTCCAAATTTATCATCTAAATTTTGTATTTAGATTACTTTGTTTATTGAATGATCGTACACTGTAAGTGTCGTTGGACCCTGTGAAATTCATTTAGTTATTTACACTATTGCCATCACGCGTTACAATAAAACATTTATTATTAACTATTACCATCACTAGAAATAACTATGGACACGGGAATAATACTCTAATAATTTTTTATTTTAATGCGTGGTGGTAATAGTTTAAAAACTATTACTAAAAACAAGGTTGAAATAAAACAAAAACGGATTTCCAAAATTTCGGTTTTTTTCAAATATTTCAAAAACTGATCATGTTAGCCTTGATTTTTTAGAGGCATAATTGGTCCCCTGATTACGCAACTTTGCTCCCATTTAAGCTACTTCGTACGTCTTACCGTTTCCGAGATCCCTGAAGTGAGAATCGAATTTGTAACAGCCTGTATAGGGTCCTGTAGCCAGGGGGTCCCAATTGCCTCCTTCATTTAGATGGAGTTACCCAAGTATTTTTTGTGTATTTTGAGCTGCAGAACACGAACTTTTTGGGTAGAAGTTTGCCCGGATGTCGATAAGTTTTTTATTAACAAAAAACTTGCAAAATACTGAGAACTCAGTTTTTGGCAAAATTCTTGTTCTTTGACCCATTTTAAACGGAAAATGTCTCTTGCAATTTTTTTGTTAAACGCATAGTTTTCGAGATAAACGCCGTTAAAAACTCGAAAAATACAATTTATGCGATTTCCAATCGTTAATAACTTTTGATTGAATAGGTATTTTGTAATTCTGCTGACGGCGTTTGAAAGTTCACGTTAAATACTACAAATTATGAGTAACTGCAGTGAGGAAATTTGTTTTTTCCACTGTTATTTGAAGCTATAAACAAATAGCGATTGAACGTCCAGAAGCAGGGGCGGATGGGGTCAGGCGGGACACCGGGACAGATCCCGGTGGGCCGCTGCTAGCCGTACTGCGCGGAGTGGCAATTTGTTACCTTTTTGTTCGATAAAACCTGTTCAAGTTTTTCTATGAATTAAAAAAGACGAAGTGGAAAAATTTGACTTTAAAGTATTGGTTAAAATTAAAATGGACAATAAAAATACTTCTACTAAGCGTAAAGGCAGCGCAGAAAAATTAAGGGATAAGAAAAAAAATACTAGAAGAAGGTAAAAAATGTCATTCTTTAGAAAAAATGGTGCAATTAATGAAAGAAAAAGAAATTGGCGAAAAAACCCACGAAACCGACATTACTGAAGATGGAACTGCAGGCCCTAGCGCAGTAATAGAACAAAAATATGATGAAAATATTAGCGAGACACCCGGTCTAAGTGGATTAGTCGGTGCAACTCTACAAATAGCTACAAACGCTGATGAAGAGTATTTTCTATATCTTGGTGCCTTTTACGCAGACATGCCAATGGATTTTCGTTCCCGGCACGCTTCATCCCCCTTACTAGTCCAAAAGCTAGCGATGAGTCACTCTCTATAATTTC